>NW_028162329.1:0-100000 GCF_964263955.1 Coregonus lavaretus | reverse complement strand
CAGACTATTACACTGGCTTATTACACAGCCAGACTATTTCACTGGCTTATTACACAGCCAGACTATTAGACTGGCTTATTACACAGCTAGACTATTACACTGGCTTATTACACAGCCAGACTATTAAACTGGCTTAAAACACAGCCAGACTATTACACTGGCTTAAAACACAGCCAGACTATTACACTGGCTCATTACACAGCTAGACTATTACACTGGCTTAAAACACAGCCAGACTATTACACTGGCTTATTACACAGCCAGACTATTAGACTGGCTTAAAACACAGCCAGACTATTACATTGGCTTATTACACAGCCAGACTATTTCACTGGCTTATTACACAGCCAGACTATTAGACTGGCTTATTACACAGCTAGACTATTACACTGGCTTATTACACAGCCAGACTATTAAACTGGCTTAAAACACAGCCAGACTATTACACTGGCTTAAAACACAGCCAGACTATTACACTGGCTCATTACACAGCTAGACTATTACACTGGCTTAAAACACAGCAAGACTATTACACTGGCTTATTACACAGCCAGACTATTAAACTGGCTTAAAACACAGCCAGACTATTACACTGGCTTAAAACACAGCCAGACTATTACACTGGCTCATTACACAGCTAGACTATTACACTGGCTTATTACACAGCCAGACTATTAAACTAGCTTAAAACACAGCCAGACTATTACACTGGCTCATTACACAGCTAGACTATTACACTGGCTTATTACACAGCCAGACTATTAAACTGGCTTAAAACACAGCCAGACTATTAAACTGGCTTAAAACACAGCCAGACTATTACACTGGCTTATTACACAGCCAGACTATTACACTGGCTTATTACACAGCCAGACTATTACACTGGCTTATTACACAGCCAGACTATTACACTGGCTTAAAACACAGCCAGACTATTACACTTGCTTATTACACAGCCAGACTATTAAACTGGTTAAAACACAGCCAGACTATTACACTGGCTTATTACACAGCCAGACTATTAAACTGGCTTAAAACACAGCCAGACTATTACACTGGCTTAAAACACAGCCAGACTATTACACTTGCTTATTACACAGCCAGACTATTAAACTGGCTTAAAACACAGCCAGACTATTACACTGGCTTATTACACAGCCAGACTATTAAACTGGCTTAAAACACAGCCAGACTATTACACTGGCTTAAAACACAGCCAGACTATTACACTGGCTCATTACACAGCTAGACTATTACACTTGCTTATTACACAGCCAGACTATTAAACTGGCTTAAAACACAGCCAGACTATTACACTGGCTTATTACACAGCCAGACTATTAAACTGGCTTAAAACACAGCCAGACTATTACACTGGCTTAAAACACAGCCAGACTATTACACTGGCTCATTACACAGCTAGACTATTACACTGGCTTATTACACAGCCAGACTATTACACTAGCTTATTACACAGCCAGACTATTAGACTGGCTTAAAACACAGCCAGACTATTACACTGGCTTATTACACAGCCAGACTATTTCACTGGCTTATTACACAGCCAGACTATTAGACTGGCTTATTACACAGCTAGACTATTACACTGGCTTATTACACAGCCAGACTATTAAACTGGCTTAAAACACAGCCAGACTATTACACTGGCTTAAAACACAGCCAGACTATTACACTGGCTCATTACACAGCTAGACTATTACACTGGCTTAAAACACAGCCAGACTATTACACTGGCTTATTACACAGCCAGACTATTACACTGGCTCATTACACAGCTAGACTATTACACTGGCTTAAAACACAGCCAGACTATTACACTGGCTTATTACACAGCCAGACTATTACACTGGCTTATTACACAGCCAGACTATTACACTGGCTTATTACACAGCCAGACTATTACACTGGCTTAAAACACAGCCAGACTATTAAACTGGCTCATTACACAGCCAGACTATTACACTGGCTTAAAACACAGCCAGACTATTACACTGGCTTAAAACACAGCCAGACTATTACACTGGCTCATTACACAGCCAGACTATTACACTGGCTTATTACACAGCCAGACTATTAGACTGGCTTAAAACACAGCCAGACTATTACACTGGCTTATTACACAGCCAGACTATTTCACTGGCTTATTACACAGCCAGACTATTAGACTGGCTTATTACACAGCTAGACTATTACACTGGCTTATTACACAGCCAGACTATTAAACTGGCTTAAAACACAGCCAGACTATTACACTGGCTTAAAACACAGCCAGACTATTACACTGGCTCATTACACAGCTAGACTATTACACTGGCTTAAAACACAGCCAGACTATTACACTGGCTTATTACACAGCCAGACTATTACACTGGCTCATTACACAGCTAGACTATTACACTGGCTTAAAACACAGCCAGACTATTACACTGGCTTATTACACAGCCAGACTATTACACTGGCTTATTACACAGCCAGACTATTACACTGGCTTATTACACAGCTAGACTATTACACTGGCTTATTACACAGCCAGACTATTACACTGGCTTATTACACAGCCAGACTATTACACTGGCTTAAAACACAGCCAGACTATTAAACTGGCTCATTACACAGCCAGACTATTACACTGGCTTAAAACACAGCCAGACTATTACACTGGCTTAAAACACAGCCAGACTATTACACTGGCTCATTACACAGCCAGACTATTACACTGGCTTAAAACACAGCCAGACTATTACACTGGCTTATTACACAGCCAGACTATTACACTGGCTTATTACACAGCTAGACTATTACACTGGCTTATTACACAGCCAGACTATTACACTGGCTTATTACACAGCCAGACTATTACACTGGCTTAAAACACAGCCAGACTATTAAACTGGCTCATTACACAGCCAGACTATTACACTGGCTTAAAACACAGCCAGACTATTACACTGGCTTAAAACACAGCCAGACTATTACACTGGCTCATTACACAGCCAGACTATTACACTGGCTTAAAACACAGCCAGACTATTACACTGGCTTATTACACAGCCAGACTATTACACTGGCTTATTACACAGCCAGACTATTACACTGGCTTAAAACACAGCCAGACTACTACACTGGCTTAAAACACAGCCAGACTATTACACTGGCTTAAAACACAGCTAGACTACATGCAGACATTAACACTCGCTCTGGCTGTGCCCAATTCTGATTGTTTTGCCCATAATTAGGCTGCCTGTGTAAACACAGTGTCTCGCTCCTCTGTCTGTAAGGCTGGTAGGTTAAAACAGGTCATACCGTTTCGGTTACTAAGGAGAAGTGAAGACCATAGGCTTGGGATGAAGCTGAAGAACCGTTCAGCATGGTTAGGGCTTGTTGAGGCCTTATGTTTCACAGGGAGTGAAGAGGAGCATGGTGTGGGCTTGTTGAGTGGTCTAAGGCTCTGCATCGCAGCGCTAGCTGTGCCACTAGAGATCCTGGTTCGAATCCAGGCTCTGTCGTGGGCCAGCCGCGACCGGGAGACCCATGGGGCGGCGCACAATTGGTCCAGGGTAGGGGAGGGAATGGCCGGCAGGGATGTAGCTCAGTTGGTAGAGCATGGCATTTGCAACGCCAGGGTTGTGGGTTCGATTCCCACGGGGGGCCTGTATGAAAAAATAAAAAAATAATGTATGCATTCACTAACTGTAAATTGCTCTGGATAAGAGCGTCTGCTAAATGACAAAAAAAATAAAAATTGTTTCACTGGGAGTGAAGAGGAGCTTGTAAACGTGAAGTTCAGTCTGTGTCCTCTTTCTCCCACCAGTCCCAGGAGTTTAAAGTCGTAGATGAAAAGGCGCTATCTAGAACCTACAAGGGTTCTTCGGCTGTCCCCATAAAATAACCCTTTTTGGAACACCTTGTAGAGTTCATGTTCTGAGGGACTGTGTTCTGAGGTTCTGTGTTCTGAGGGTCTGTGTTCTGAGGTTCTGTGTTCTGAGGGTCTGTGTTCTGAGGTTCTGTGTTCTGAGGGTCTGTGTTCTGAGGGTCTGTGTTCTGAGGGTCTGTGATAAAACAGGTTTTTGGCCACTAGAGTCCTCCATCGCTATGAGACTACATACATCCATTTTTTCCTACAAATGTAGGTTGGAAACATACTACTAAACAGACAAATTGAGGTTTCATGTACTATACTAAAACAGCAAATCAATTTAATCAGTTCTCTGAATGCATCAGTTGTCTCCCATCCCTCCAGACTTTACCCACAATTTGACCTGAAATTTGACATGAGATTAGGTGCAGCAGCATTAAAGAAAGTAAATGTTTTCACTATGCAATTTCCTTGATTAACAGAGCCTTGTGTGTGTGCGTCCTCGTGTGTGAGTGCGTGTGTGTGTGTGTGTATTGTGTGTGTGTGTGTGTGTATTGTGTGATGTGTGGGTTGAACCCTATTTTCCCCGGGGCAGAGAACATAATGTAGAGCCATGCCATGCCACCTCTGACTATTAATGTTTCATATCACTTGGAGGCGCTGGGTTGACCTGCAACATACATGCAGCCAAGTGAACAAGATAGCCCATGACATTTTAATCATTGAATGTGACCCTATGGTTAACCATGTGTATCATGATGTTCCACACTAGTCTCTTGAGCTACAAGCAATATTCCCAAAGCAACATCTTTCAAAGAACAGTTAGGTCATAGGTCATATCGTTTAATAGTACAGTCAGCTACCGTATACTATACTTTATTAAATACAAAACCATAGCATGAGAGTTCAAAAGGCAAACGAAAAGAGAGGTAAACCATAGGATGAGAGTTACAAAGGCAAATGAAAAGAGAGTTAAACCATAACCTTAAGCATAAATATAATTTACATTAAAAAATCCCCAACGAATCCACCTATGTCGGCCTTCCGCATCTGCGGTGGAAAGTGTCAGACCTGGAGACATCTAGAAAATCGGTCTTCTCATGAAAACGTCTGTAGCATCCGAATGGTTTGGCCCACAAACTAATATGGAGATTTAAAAAAAAAAGAAAAAAGAAAACATGATAATAATAATAATAATAATAATAATAATAATAATAATAATAATAATAATATGCCATTTAGCAGACGCTTTTATCCAAAGCGACTTACAGTCATGTGTGCATACATTTTTACGTATGGGGTGGTCCCGGGGATCGAACCCACTACCCTGGCGTTACCAGCGCCATGCTCTACCAATTGAGCTACAGAGGACCACATTATTGACCAATGATGCATGTTTGGACTACAACCAAAGAGGAAGATACAGTAAAAGCACAATGATGATAAGTCCAATCATATAGAGACAAAGAGAATCCTTCTGACATACAGTACAGTAACGTGTCTTTTCCAGTTGTAACACAAACACAGCACCCCAGATTGAGATAGTTCTAAATGTTGCGCCTTAGCTGAGATGAGAGTGAGATGATGCACAGTACAGTAGATAATCAACCATGACCTGATTGGTAAGAGGGCTGAGGATAGGACTGTAGGACTGAGTGTGTCTCAATGTGCTTTTTTGTGAGAGTTTTTGTGTTGCTGTTGTGTTGATGTGTTTATCTGTGTGTACATCCCCCCTCTCTCTCTCATCCAGGCATGAAGACCCCTCCCTCCCCCAAAAGGTAGCAGCCCCTCCCCTGCCCCGCCCTGGTGGACTTTGCTTTACTCTCCCTGGATGATGATGATGATGAATTAGTGGATTCAAAAAATAAATAAAAGTAAAATGCATCATCAAAATAAGTGGCTGATAGGCGGAGGGTCTAGGGCCTTTAATCTCAAGGTCTCTACAGTCCCAGTAACCTAATCTCAGGGTCTCTACAGTCCCAGTAACCTAATCTCAGGTTCTCTACAGTCCCAGTAATCTAATCTCAGGTTCTCTACAGTCCCAGTAACCTAACCTCAGGGTCTCCACAGTCCTAGTAATCTAATCTCAGGGTCTCTACAGTCCCAGTAACCTAATCTCAGGTTCTCTACAGTCCCAGTAATCTAATCTCAGGTTCTCTACAGTCCCAGTAACCTAATCTCAGGTTCTCTACAGTCCCAGTAATCTAATCTCAGGTTCTCTACAGTCCCAGTAACCTAACCTCAGGGTCTCCACAGTCCCAGTAATCTAATCTCAGGGTCTCTACAGTCCCAGTAACCTAATCTCAGGTTCTCTACAGTCCCAGTAACCTAATCTCAGGTTCTTTACAGTCCCAGTAACCTAATATATAAAATATAGTAGTGTTTCTATGTGCCACCATCATACGGTGCCACCTTTCTAACAAGTTAGTTCATCAAATTTCTGCCCTGCTAGAGCTGCCCCGGTCAACTGTAAGTGCTGTTATTGTGAAGTGGAAATGTCTAGGAGCCACGACGGCTCAGCCGCGAAGTGGTAGGCCACACAAGCTCACAGAATGGGACCGCCGAGTGCTGAAGCGTGTAAAAATCGTCTGTCCTCAGTTGTAACACTCACTACCGAATTCCAAACTGCCTCTGGACGCAACGTCAGCACAATAACTGTTTGTCGGAAGCTTCATGAAATGGGTTTCCATGGCCGAGCAGCTGCACACAAGCCTAAGATCGTCATTGGACTCTGGAGCAGTGGAAACGCGTTCTCTGGAGTGATGAATCACGCTTCAGTCCGACGGACGAATCTGGGTTTGGCGGATGCCAGGAGATCGCTACCTGCTCCAATGCATAGCGGCAACTGTAAAGTTTGGTGGTGGAGGGACAATGGTCTGGGGCTGTTTTTCATGGTTCGGGCTAGGCCCCTTAGTTACAGTGAAGGGAAATCTTAACTCTACAGCATACAATGACATTCTAGACGATTCTGTGCTTCCAACTTTGTGGCAACAGTTTGGGGAATGCTTTTTCCTGTTTCAGAAAGACAGAAATGGTTTGTCGAGATCGGTGTGGAAGAACTTGACTGGCCTGCACAGAGCCCTGACCTCAACCCCATCAAACACCTTTGGGATGATTTGGAATGCCAACATCGAGACAGGCCTAATCGCCCAACATCAGTGCCCGACCTCATTAATGCTCTTGTGGCAGAAATGTTTCCAACAGCTAGTGGAAGGTCTTCCTAGAAGAGTGGAGGCTGTTATAGCAGCAAAAGGTGGGACAACTCCATATAATTGCCCATGATTTTGGAATGAGATGTTTGACGTGCATACAAAACATACTTTTGGCCATGTAGCGTATTTTACGTTTAAGAAAGTGTGTAGGTCACATTCTTTATCGCAGATCTATGAATTTAGATTCACCTGCTTGAGACAAATTCAGCGATTGCTTTGCCATGTCTGTACCATGAAGCAGTCGAGCTGGATAAATGTTTTTCTAAGGACCGCCCCTTTGACGTAACGTCGCAGTGAAGTGATACAAGTGGATGTATTTATGCAGACGACCACCAGAGGGAGGCAAATACACGCTTATTCGACAGAGGACGTTGACGTGGTCATAGGAACGTCTGAATTGCTGTCTTCTGACTCATAAAACAGTGGGAAATCAATAAAATAAGTCATGTAAACATACACATACGTTTTAAGTAAAGAGAGAGATGAGATCCATTCCATCTCTCTAGACACAGACCAGATATAATCCATTCCATCTCTCTAGACACAGACCAGATATAATCCATTCCATCTCTCTAGACACAGACCAGATATAATCCATTCCATCTCTCTAGACACAGACCAGATATAATCCATTCCATCTCTCATCCCATTTTACATTTTTAGTCATTTAGCAGATGCTCTTATCCGGAGTGACTTACAGTTAGTGAGTGCATACATTATCCTACTGGCCCCCCGTGGGAAACGAACCCACAACCCTGGCGTTGCAAGCGCCATGCTCTACCAACTGAGCTATATAATCCATTCCATCTCTCTAGAGACAGACCAGATACACAGTACCAGTCAAAAGTTTGGACACACCTACTCATTCAAGGGTTTTTCTTTATTTTTACTATTTTCTACATTGTAGAATAATAGCAAAGACATCAAAACTATGAAATAACACATATGGAATCATGTAGTAACCAAAAGAGTGTTAAACAAACGCGTGTGCGTGTGTGTGTGTGTGTGTGTATGTGCGTCTGTATGTGTGCGTGCGTCTGTGTGTGGCTCAATCCCACAGGTGGGCGGGGTTTAGGATGATAAACAACAGATATAGACATGTTTAATAGACTGTTCTTTGACTCCATGGAAACAGAGGAAGCATAATGTCACTCCAACTTCTAATTAAAGTTTCAAGTTTATTTGGCATTATGTAATAAATACATTGGAAGCTTACTGGCTAGCTCCGACATCAAAACAGCCTTAGAAACGGCAAGAAAGTTCAAATATATGTTTAATAACAATTTTCTACATGATATTGTATTTCACTTTGAATCGCTGATTTAGAACAGGTCATCAAACCAATATGACTTCTTATTTTAGTTTGTTTTGGCCAATACTCCTCAAAGACTCGCCCAATTTTGCATTTTTTTGTCATTTAGCAGACGCTCTTATCCAGATGGACTCATAGTATGATATATACTCTTGTACTTTTTCGTATTGGACCCCCTTGGAAATTGAACCCACAACTCTGGCTTTTGCAGGCGCCATGCTCTGAGCCACATGGCCATGTTAAAAAGACAACTCAAAATACTGTGCACCATGAAGGACCCCCCCCCCCCCCACCCCCCCCCTCCTCTTAGGTCTTCCAACTTTAGGACTCACAAGCTTCTTTCTTCCTTCACAAACCAATTACCAATTCAGCGTCAGAGGAGGAGGGAATCAATTGTGATTAAAGTGGTTTAATGAAAGTTTTAGCTGAAAAAATCTGTGCTAGATTTAGTTTTATCCGGTGTTGCTAATTAATTAACACTCCAAATATCGTTGTCACATACAGTCGCTGGTGACACGGCACGGTGGAGATATAATTATACACTAAGGACTGGCTGTGTGTTCTGGTGTACAGTGTGTGTGTGTGTGTGTGTGTGTGTGTGTGTGTGTGTGTGTGTGTGTGTGTCAGCGCTTCACTTGGACAGAAATACAGTTGAAGTCGGAAGTTTACATACACTTAGATTGGAGTCATTAAAACTCGTTTTTTCAACTCTCCACAGATGTCTTGTTAACAAACTATAGTTTTGGCAAGTCGGTTAGGACATCTACTTTGTGCATGACACAAGTAATTTTTTTCAACAATTGTTTACAGACAGATTGTTTCACTTATAATTCACTGTATCACAATTCCAGTGGGTCAGAAGTTTACATACACTAAGTTGACTGTGCCTTTAAACAGCTTGGAAAATTCCAGAAAATGATGTCATGGCTTTAGAAGCTTCTGATAGGCTAATTGACATCATTTGAGTCAATTGGAGGTGTACCTGTGGATGTATTTCAAGGCCTACCTTCAAACTCAGTGCCTCTTTGCTTGACATCATGGGAAAATCAAAACAAATCAGCCAAGACCTCATAAAAAAAATTGTAGACCTCCACAAGTCTGGTTCATCTGTACAAACAATAGTAGGAGTGGCCATCACAAAGTCCTGACCTCAATCCTATAGAAGATTTGTGGGCAGAACTGAAAAAGCGTGTGCGAGCAAGGAGGCCTACAAACCTGACTCAGTTACACCAGCTCTGTCAGGAGGAATGGGCCAAAATTCACCCAACTTATTGTGGGAAGCTTCTGGAAAGCTACCCGAAACGTTTTGACCGAATTTAAACAATTTAAAGGCAATGCTACCAAATACTAATTGAGTGTATGTAAACTTCTGACCCACTGATAATGTGATGAAAGAAATAAAAGCTGAAATAAATCATTCTCTCTACTATTATTCTGACATTTCACATTCTTAAAATAAAGTGGTGATCCTTAACTGACCTAAGACAGGGAATTTTTATTAGGGTTAAATATCAGTGAAACTACCCAACAAGACTAACTGATATATATATGTTTAATGTATTGATTAAATCCCATAAAATAATATACACTTTATGTAACTAATACAATGCCGTCAACGGTTTGGAGATACAGATCTGAGGAGTTGAATTGTTCAGCTTTTGCTGATTATTCCAACAAGGTGGGGATTACTCTGAGCGATAGCAGGTGTACAACATTTTTTTTTAAATTAACATCTTTAGCTCTCACATGGTCAATTAGCCGGATATGACCAGTAGAGGCAGAGGGATTTCGGAAAACACACACACACACACACACACAGACACACACACACACACACAGACACACACACACACACACACACACAGACACACACAGACACACACACACACACACACACACACACACACATCTGTCTGGGGCTGTACGTCACAGCTATCCATATTAAACCATTCAGACCAGCCACCTTGTCTCATTATTAATATGGTGTTTAAAAATACTTCTTGATGGATTGCTCACATATTGCTGTCTGGGTCTGTATTGACCATTTTTAGACCGGTCACTGCGCCAGAATATTAACATGTTATAAAGACCAATATATTGAGAAATGGGACGTACTGAACTATACCTTTACAGTTCATCCCAAAGGGCTGGTATTAGTCTGTGTACTGTCATGGAAGAGAAAGATCTCTAGGAAAAGTCACTTTCTTTAAAAACTAAGTACAACTATCTCTCATTCACGATCTTGAACCACTGCCTGAATCCTGTCAGCTCTAGCTAAGCAGATAATTGGTCGTTATGAAAAAATAGAGTATTTATTCACACGTTCTTTCTAATGCGAAATTTTACACTGGGAGGGCATCTCGAGACATTCTCGAGAGGTATCAGAAAACATCCAGAGAATAAACATTTTACTGTGCTCACGTCTTGCCCGCGGAGCCTTCCTCGAGAGACACCCCCCTCTGAGCAGTGCAGTGTAAACATAATTAAACAAAGACACCTGTCTGAGACTGTACAGAATTGTCTTGTTGAGACAGTAAATGAGGAGAGGCAGAACAGTGGCTGGTTTAGTGAGCAGCGGATCCTCTTACAGTAAAATGTTTTGGACAGCAAGGTTTTTTGAAAAGGCTGAAATGTATAGGTTTTTTTAGTGCTTAATTTGAGACGGATCCTGAACAGGACAGGACCCTGCACAGAACAGGACCCTGCACAGAACAGGACCCTGAACAGGACAGGACCCTGCACAGAACAAGACCCTGAACAGAACAAGACCCTGAACAGAACATGACTCTGTACAGGACAGGACCCTGAACAGAACAGGACCCTGAACAGAACAGAACCCTGAACAGAACAAGACCCTGAACAGAACAGGACCCTGCACAGAACAGAACCCTGAACAGAACAGGACCCTGAACAGAACAGGACCCTGAACAGAACAGGACCCTGCACAGGACAGGACCCTGCACAGAACAGGACCCTGCACAGAACACGACCCTGAACAGGACAGGACCCTGCACAGGACAGGACCCTGCACAGAACACGACCCTGAACAGGACAGGACCCTGCACAGGACAGGACCCTGAACAGAACAGGACCCTGAACAGAACAGTTTTGGGCTGTTTCGTTCCGGAACCTATTTGCCAGGATCCGGTGCCTCTCGTGTCCCCAAAAAATAATTTTCACTGTTTGCAATGTAAACTTTTGAATAAAAGCGATCAGAGTTCATTTGAGTTGCCTCCTCTGTAATTCTAATGCCCCCTAAAAAAACATATTGTGAAAACGTAGATTTTCAACCCGTGCCTGATATTCTGATGCCTCATTCACATTAACCATAAGCACCGCATTATGTTGCGCCGGATGTAATTGATTTTGAACGGGGATCGTCCACAACGGAGTGGAATCACAACGCCCCCCTTGCTGTTTAAGGCTCCGTTGCGAGACAGACATAAATTCTAACTTTGTGTCTTCTTCAGTCCGTCAACTGCTTTACTGCTCTATGCCACTACGCAAATGCGATGATAAGCATGCAGCGCTTTATTATAAAGTTGTTATTTTCATGCGTTCCGGTACCTCAGAGCTCCCCAGGTCACCCCACTCTCACACTCACTTTTTGTTTCCGGCACCTCCCGATTTACAAATGAAGCACTGGGTATTTTTCCTTAAAAGAGAGACTTGGTTTTATTGAGTTTTTACTTGAAATTCTAGTAACAGCCTGTCACATTTTTAAAAAATTGTCACCGTACCTTTAAGAAACTCAACTCAACTGTGTTTTTCTTTTGCTTGGCTGTGCAAAGTCACACTCTTAGAAAAAAAGGGTTCCAAAAGCGATCTTCGGCTGTCCCAATAGCAGAACCATTTTGGTTCCAGGTAGAACCATTTTGGGTTCCATGTAGAACCCTTTTGGGTTCCATGTAGAAGGGTTCTACATGGACTATCTGGAACCATAAGGGTTCTACCTGGAAACAAAAAGGGTTATTCAAAGGGTTATCAAATGGGGACAGCTGAAGAACCCTTTTAGGATCTAGATAACACCTTTTTTTTAAAAGTGTGGACCATCCAGAGGCAAGAAGCTTTGCAAGGAAGCATCAGGGAATTATCAACACTTTCGGTCGCAATTTGCTTTTATTTCATATAATCCTTCCATGATATTGATAAAAACGAAGCTTGGTTTGTTTTAATGGTATAGCTGGTAGCACAGGCACTTTACCACTTGCTGGTGGAAACCTTATAGGAGGTGGTTGTCCCCAGACTGATTGTCTCAGGGAGTTGAGCCTTGATGGTCCCAGGTTGTTTGTCCAACTGCAACTCCGGGGGGGGGGATGTTCCAATGTCCTGTCATGCTCGTTCAAGCATTGATCAAGTCCATTGGATGGATCTGGAAGTCTCCTTAGTCTTTGTCCACTTTCAGTTATCACAGTATATGATAATGGTCCTGAGCAATTCTCGATTGTAGCTGGAATCCATTTGGGATCAAACCCATAGTTTCTTGTGCAGACATCATCTCCAGGTGAGAAACTTCTGAGTTTGACTCTGTTGTTATGATTCCGCTTTTGATTCCTTTTGATTTTGTTGTATTTTCCCTTTCAGGTCTGGCCTGATGAGATCCAAGGTTCACCTTAACCTCCTCTTAACATGAGCATTTCTGCAGGTGACAACCCGGCTGTAGCTTGAGGAGTGATCCTGTTAGCTAAACCAGAATCTAGACACCTTCTTCTCAACGCTGCCCCCCTTGCATCTCCCTCATCCCCTCTTTCAAGGGTTCGATAATTAGACCTTTGTTATTCCTAATCTATGTCAATGACCTTGCTGCTGTGTCTTCTACCGTACTTCCCATTCTCTTTGCTGATGATACCAATTTGATTTTATCACACAAAACATTTTTTTCACTAATTAATGAAGCTATCTCAGGCATGGCCACATCTTCTGAAGGGTTCCAGATAAACGAATTATCTTAAAATGTTTAAAAAGTCAGACTTTATTGTATTCACTAGTAAGATTAAGAAATATTGTAAAAAAAAAAAAAAAAAAAAAAAGAAAGAGCCAGAATCTCAATTGGTGGGAATGAAATGGAACAAGTCACATCCACTAGATTCCTCTGAGTTCTAATAGATTAAAAGTTATCCTGGAAAGATCATATTCAATTTGTCTTCAGCAAAGTGATGAAATCTGTTGGTATCATCAGAAAGATGAGTGGTTTGGTTCATCAGCCTCGCTTCCTAACTCTATACTATAGCTTAATTTACCCATATCTCATTTACTGTAATATTGTCTGGCCCAGTACATATGCCTCCTACCTACACAGATTACTCATCACACAAAAATACATTTGCAAGACTGTCCACCCTCTAATTATCCGGCTCCATCTGCACCTTTGTTTAAGAAACTTAATATCTTGTCTATTTACGACATCAATGTACGCCAATTATACATTTTCATCTACAAATACTCACACCTCCCAGACAGTTTACCTAAACCCTTCAATGTATTCTTCCAGGTTAATTCTGAAATCCATCTATATAACACAAGACACTGCGATAACCTTCACCCTCCCCACTGCCGCAACCTCACACAGGGATCACCCTGACGAACCAAACTACTCAGTAATCTCCTCCGTATAGCGTAACTCTCACACACTCACATCCACACATGCACACACACATTTAAACATATACTGTTTATAAAAAAAATTTGATTGCTGATTGGTTCGTTTGTACATTTATGATTAGTGGGTTTTGTTATCTGTTTTAACAAACCTTTATTTTTCTACTTATGTATATTGGTTTTTTTTTGTGGTGTGATTTTCTTATCAGCCCTTGGGCTTCCAACCTGCACACCATTCTTTATTGATTTGTTTTTAACTGTATTGCTGTTTATCACTTATTTCCTTTTGGTGCAAAATCAATTAAACCTAAACCTTAAAGGTCTGAACGGAACGTTCTGCTAATCTATTTGAAGATGGTGAAAGGGGGCCGGCGTTACATGCTGAATTCCATTTTGCTTAATGAATTCAGTGCTTGTGGCGCTAACCAACACTTGAGGCAATCCCATGACACTGAAGCTTTTGTCTCAACTTCTGTGATGTTGACGTGTTCATGGAGTAAATATCCATCCACTCTGAATGAGAAACAATCAGCACAAGGAACATTTTCCCTAGGAAGGGTCCAGATGTAGTCGTGTCCATGGTTTTTCCGGCCAATCCCATGGATGTAATGGCGCGGTGGAGGGTGACTTCCTGTTACTCTGACAATCTTCACACAGGCTAACCTCATTTTCCACCTACTGGTCCATCTTTGGCCACCACCAGACGTATGACCTCGCTAGGCCTTTCATTCTCGACGTACCTGGATGTGACTGGTGCAACAACTTCAGCAGCATACCTCGTCCTTGTGGTGGGATAACTACTGTTGAACCCAACATAAACACACCCATCTCCAACACTCAAGGCCAAGCGGCGAGCGTAGTGTGGCATGATCTGAGGCTCTGTCGCTGTAGGCCACTTTCAGGACAAATTCATGCACTTGTGATAGCATCACATCCTTTAAAGTCCATTACCTGGTTTGTGCTGTGTTCACAGATGCATCATCCAACACCATCGATCATCAAGACTTTGACATTTTCTCCTTCCTGAGCGATGTTTTCTGGAATGGACCGTCTACTCAGAGCAGCATTCCCACGGTATCTACCTAGCTTGTAGATTATTCTGTACTCATAGGCCCTGAGCTACACAGTCCAGTGTTGAACTCTTGGAGAGACCATTTGTGGCTTCTGTTCAGAGAGATCAAGAGGCTAAATGGTCGGTCACAATAGTGAACGTTCTCCCGTAATAAGTACTTGTGGAATCTCTTGTGGAGTACTTTTTCTCCGCTGGCGACAATGTTCTTGACATGAACCTGATAGGTTTCTCTGCTCAATTCTCCATCCGGTGTGATAGAACCACCCCCACACCATACGATGAGGCATCACGCGATAAGACGAGGTCTCTGTCGGCTGAGTAGTGTACCAGCACTTCTGCTGATTGCAATAACTCCTGTGACTTTGCAAAAGCTTCTTCCTGTCTTTCTGACCATTTCCAGGCCACAGCTAGGAGGGTATCCCCTGCCAAACTCCCTCCATAGTTCTTTGGAGGATAGCTGGAGCGGAGGACACCCCGAAAGGGTAAGCGTTTTGTAGGTAAACGTCCCTCTGTGGGGTGTTTATGGTCAGGTACTTCTGTGACGCTTCACCCATTAACGCTTGCTGTTAATGCGTGACTCATGTCCAGTTTTGTGAACTGTTGCCCTCCGGTTAACGTTGAAAGCAAGTCCTCCACTCTGGGTGTGGGGGGGGGGGACTGCTTCAGTGAGGAAACTATTTACAGTCAGCTTGTACATAGTCTGATTGAACCATCTGGTTTGAGTATGGAAACAACTGGTGCTGCCCACTCTGAGAATTTGACAGGAATAATTATATCCTCTGTTAAGAGTCTGTCAATTTCCATATCCACTTTAGGCTTCATGGCATATGGAACTAATCTCGGCCTATAGAATCTGGGACTAGCATCTGCAGCAACATGAATGGTAGTTCGGCCTCCCCATCTCTTCTTTGAAAACACTCTCATGCTTTGAAAGCACCTGCTGCACTGTCAATGTCTCTGTGGTGACATGTTTGATTTCATACCAGTTCAGTTTTATTTCCTCCAACCACCTTCTCGCTAGTAAGCTGGGGCCCAGTACCTTCCACTACTAAGAGTAAGCTAAATGACTAAAATGTAAATGTAAGAGAGGCAGTCTTTGATATTCCACTTGAACATCAGCAACTCCTATCACAGCGATTTCCTCCCCCTGTGTACGTTTTTTTAATTTAATGGGAGAGTCTCTCGGTTTAGCCACATCACCTTTTTCCCCATTTCTCATTGAATTGGGACCTGTTCGTCTGCTTCCATTTCCATTTCACTAACTGTAAGTCGCTCCGGATTAGAGCGTCTGCTAAATGACGTAAATGTAAATGGAACTCTACTTATCCCTGTGTTGATTTCACCAACCCCCCTTTGTCTCACCTCTGAGAAGCAGAGGTTACGTCCTGTAGGTCTGACATCTGATTGGAGGTTAACTTTACAGTAATACTATTGGTCAACAACTCAGGTTTTGAATCCAAACAACTCAGATGCTTATAAAAGGTTCTTAGATGAATAGTTTTTTCTCTTATGTCACTGCCTTGCTGTGGTGAGATACCCTCTTTCACTCCCTCTCCCAGGAGCTATGGTATCTCTCTCTCTCTCTCTCTCTCTCTCTCTCTCTCTCTCTCTCTCTCTCTCTCTCTCTCTCTCTCTCTCTCTCTCTCTCTCTCTCTCTCTCTCTCTCTCGCTCGCTCTCTCTCTCTCTCTCTCTTCTCTCTCTCGCTCTCTCTCTCTCTCTCTCTCTCTCTCTCTCTCTCTCTCTCTCTCTCTCTCTCTCTCTCTCTCTCTCTCTCTCTCTCTCTCTCTCTCTCTCTCTCTCTCTCTCTCTCTCTCTCTCTCTCTCTCTCTCTCTCTCTCTCTCTCTCTCTCTCTCTCTCTCTCTAACCATGTTTGATCATGATCAGGTCCTCCTCGTCCATATATTATTAATTACAGTGCTTTCAGAAGGTATTCACACCCCTTGACTTTTTTCCACATTTTGTTGCGTTACAGCCTGAATTTAAAATGGATTCCCTCTCCCATGAGCTATGGTATCTCTCTCTCTCCCTCTAACCATGTTTAGATTAATGCCTTGTAATGCTTGTTAATATATTTTTTTGCCTTGTAATGTTTATTAATGCCTTGTAACTTAAGCTTTATGACTTGTGTGTGAATCCATTCATTTTACAAAGTCATTCAACACACTTGCATTTAGAATTCCATTCTCAGACATTTCTTCATTGACTCTTACTGTAACTCAACCATAGTGTTCTTGAATATTACAAGAATATTATAGAATACTGTATTATATTGCTATTTATCTTATGGAGTCAGATAATTCATTTTAATGAGCTAATTGCTGAGTCTGATTACGAGTCACATATGAGGTATATACAGTGGGGCAAAAAAGTATTTAGTCAGCCACCAATTGTGCAAGTTCTCCCACTTAAAAAGATGAGAGAGGCCTGTAATTTTCATCATAGGTACACGTCAACTATGACAGACAAATTGAGAAAAAAAATCCAGAAAATCACATTGTAGGATTTTTTATGAATTTATTTGCAAATTATGGTGGAAAATAAGTATTTGGTCACCTACAAACAAGCAAGATTTCTGGCTCTCACAGACCTGTAACTTCTTCTTTAAGAGGCTCCTCTGTCCTCCACTCGTTACCTGTATTAATGGCACCTGTTTGAACTTGTTATCAGTATAAAAGACACCTGTCCACAACCTCAAACAGTCACACTCCAAACTCCACTATGGCCAAGACCAAAGAGCTGTCAAAGGACACCAGAAACAAAATTGTAGACCTGCACCAGGCTGGGAAGACTGAATCTGCAATAGGTAAGCAGCTTGGTTTGAAGAAATCAACTGTGGGAGCAATTATTAGGAAATGGAAGACATACAAGACCACTGATAATCTCCCTCGATCTGGGGCTCCACGCAAGATCTCACCCCGTGGGGTCAAAATGATCACAAGAACGGTGAGCAAAAATCCCAGAACCACACGGGGGGACCTAGTGAATGACCTGCAAAGAGCTGGGACCAAAGTAACAAAGCCTACCATCAGTAACACACTACGCCGCCAGGGACTCAAATCCTGCAATGCCAGACGTGTCCCCCTGCTTAAGCCAGTACATGTCCAGGCCCGTCTGAAGTTTGCTAGAGTGCATTTGGATGATCCAGAAGAGGATTGGGAGAATGTCATATGGTCAGATGAAACCAAAATATAACTTTTTGGTAAAAACTCAACTTGTCGTGTTTGGAGGACAAAGAATGCTGAGTTGCATCCAAAGAACACCATACCTACTGTGAAGCATGGGGGTGGAAACATCATGCTTTGGGGCTGTTTTTCTGCAAAGGGACCAGGAAGACTGATCCGTGTAAAGGAAAGAATGAATGGGGCCATGTATCGTGAGATTTTGAGTGAAAACCTCCTTCCATCAGCAAGGGCATTGAAGATTAAACGTGGCTGGGTCTTTCAGCATGACAATGATCCCAAACACACCGCCCGGGCAACGAAGGAGTGGCTTCGTAAGAAGCATTTCAAGGTCCTGGAGGGGCCTAGCCAGTCTCCAGATCTCAACCCCATAGAAAATCTTTGGAGGGAGTTGAAAGTCTGTGTTGCCCAGCAACAGCCCCATAACATCACTGCTCTAGAGGAGATCTGCATGGAGGAATGGGCCAAAATACCAGCAACAGTGTGTGAAAACCTTGTGAAGACTTACAGAAAACGTTTGACCTGTGTCATTGCCAACAAAGGGTATATAACAAAGTATTGAGAAACTTTTGTTATTGACCAAATACTTATTTTCCACCATAATTTGCAAATAAATTCATTAAAAATCCTACAATGTGATTTTCCGGATTATTTTTTCTCATTTTGTCTGTCATAGTTGACGTGTACCTATGATGAAAATTACAGGCCTCTCTCATCTTTTTAAGTAGGAGAACTTGCACAATTGGTGGCTGACCAAATACTTTTTTCCCCCACTGTAGGTAGGAAGTAGGTCTACCTGGCCTGCTGCTTGCAAAAGTAGGAAAGTACCCATTTGGCGATGTCTGATTTCTGATTGTCATAAATCATCAACACATCCACCACCAACAAGTCTGTTTTTTTAACATCCAATGATAGTTCCTCGGTAATATCCATTGCGAATGATAGTTCCTCGGTAACATCCATTGCGAATGATAGTTCCTCGGTAACATCCATTGCGAATGATAGTTCCTCAGTAACATCCATTGCGAATGATAGTTCCTCGGTAACATCCATTGCGAATGATAGTTCCTCAGTAACATCCATTGCGAATGATAGTTCCTCGGTAACATCCATTGCGAATGATAGTTCCTCGGTAACATCCATTGCGAATGATAGTTCCTCGGTAACATCCATTGCGAATGATAGTTCCTCGGTAACATCCATTGCGAATGATAGTTCCTCGGTAACAACCATTGCGAATGATAGTTCCTCGGTAACATCCATTGCGAATGATAGTTCCTCGGTAACATCCATTGCGAATGATAGTTCCTCGGTAACATCCATTGCGAATGATAGTTCCTCGGTAACATCCATTGCGAATGATAGTTCCTCGGTAACATCCATTGCGAATGATAGTTCCTCGGTAACATCCATTGCGAATGATAGTTCCTCAGTAACATCCATTGCGAATGATAGTTCCTCAGTAACATCCATTGCGAATGATAGTTCCTCGGTAACATCCATTGCGAATGATAGTTCCTCGGTAACATCCATTGCGAATGATAGTTCCTCGGTAACATCCATTGCGAATGATAGTTCCTCGGTAACATCCATTGCGAATGATAGTTCCTCGGTAACATCCATTGCGAATGATAGTTCCTCGGTAACATCCATTGCGAATGATAGTTCCTCGGTAACATCCATTGCGAATGATAGTTCCTCAGTAACATCCATTGCGAATGATAGTTCCTCAGTAACATCCATTGCGAATGATAGTTCCTCGGTAACATCCATTGCGAATGATAGTTCCTCGGTAACATCCATTGCGAATGATAGTTCCTCGGTAACATCCATTGCGAATGATAGTTCCTCGGTAACATCCATTGCGAATGATAGTTCCTCGGTAACATCCATTGCGAATGATAGTTCCTCGGTAACATCCATTGCGAATGATAGTTCCTCGGTAACATCCATTGCGAATGATAGTTCCTCGGTAACATCCATTGCGAATGATAGTTCCTCAGTAACATCCATTGCGAATGATAGTTCCTCAGTAACATCCATTGCGAATGATAGTTCCTCGGTAACATCCATTGCGAATGATAGTTCCTCGGTAACATCCATTGCGAATGATAGTTCCTCGGTAACATCCATTGCGAATGATAGTTCCTCAGTAACATCCATTGCGAATGATAGTTCCTCAGTAACATCCATTGCGAATGATAGCTCCTCAGTAACATCCATTGCGAATGATAGTTCCTCGGTAACATCCATTGCGAATGATAGTTCCTCAGTAACATCCATTGCGAATGATAGTTCCTCGGTAACATCCATTGCGAATGATAGTTCCTCGGTAACATCCATTGCGAATGATAGTTCCTCGGTAACATCCATTGCGAATGATAGTTCCTCTGTAACATCCATTGCGAATGATAGTTCCTCGGTAACATCCATTGCGAATGATAGTTCCTCGGTAACATCCATTGCGAATGATAGTTCCTCGGTAACATCCATTGCGAATGATAGTTCCTCAGTAACATCCATTGTGAATGATAGTTCCTCGGTAACATCCATTGCGAATGATAGTTCCTCGGTAACATCCATTGCGAATGATAGTTCCTCAGTAACATCCATTGCGAATGATAGTTCCTCAGTAACATCCATTGCGAATGATAGTTCCTCAGTAACATCCATTGCGAATGATAGTTCCTCGGTAACATCCATTGCGAATGATAGTTCCTCGGTAACATCCATTGCGAATGATAGTTCCTCGGTAACATCCATTGCGAATGATAGTTCCTCGGTAACATCCATTGCGAATGATAGTTCCTCGGTAACATCCATTGCGAATGATAGTTCCTCGGTAACAACCATTGCGAATGATAGTTCCTCGGTAACATCCATTGCGAATGATAGTTCCTCGGTAACATCCATTGCGAATGATAGTTCCTCGGTAACATCCATTGTGAATGATAGTTCCTCGGTAACATCCATTGCGAATGATAGTTCCTCGGTAACATCCATTGCGAATGATAGTTCCTCAGTAACATCCATTGCGAATGATAGTTCCTCGGTAACATCCATTGCGAATGATAGTTCCTCGGTAACATCCATTGCGAATGATAGTTCCTCGGTAACATCCATTGCGAATGATAGTTCCTCGGTAACATCCATTGCGAATGATAGTTCCTCGGTAACATCCATTGCGAATGATAGTTCCTCGGTAACATCCATTGCGAATGATAGTTCCTCAGTAACATCCATTGCGAATGATAGTTCCTCAGTAACATCCATTGCGAATGATAGTTCCTCAGTAACATCCATTGCGAATGATAGTTCCTCGGTAACATCCATTGCGAATGATAGTTCCTCGGTAACATCCATTGCGAATGATAGTTCCTCGGTAACATCCATTGCGAATGATAGTTCCTCGGTAACATCCATTGCGAATGATAGTTCCTCGGTAACATCCATTGCGAATGATAGTTCCTCGGTAACATCCATTGCGAATGATAGTTCCTCGGTAACATCCATTGCGAATGATAGTTCCTCGGTAACATCCATTGCGAATGATAGTTCCTCAGTAACATCCATTGCGAATGATAGTTCCTCAGTAACATCCATTGCGAATGATAGTTCCTCGGTAACATCCATTGCGAATGATAGTTCCTCGGTAACATCCATTGCGAATGATAGTTCCTCGGTAACATCCATTGCGAATGATAGTTCCTCAGTAACATCCATTGCGAATGATAGTTCCTCAGTAACATCCATTGCGAATGATAGCTCCTCAGTAACATCCATTGCGAATGATAGTTCCTCGGTAACATCCATTGCGAATGATAGTTCCTCAGTAACATCCATTGCGAATGATAGTTCCTCGGTAACATCCATTGCGAATGATAGTTCCTCGGTAACATCCATTGCGAATGATAGTTCCTCGGTAACATCCATTGCGAATGATAGTTCCTCTGTAACATCCATTGCGAATGATAGTTCCTCGGTAACATCCATTGCGAATGATAGTTCCTCGGTAACATCCATTGCGAATGATAGTTCCTCGGTAACATCCATTGCGAATGATAGTTCCTCGGTAACATCCATTGCGAAGGATAGTTCCTCGGTAACATCCATTGCGAATGATAGTTCCTCAGTAACATCCATTGCGAATGATAGTTCCTCGGTAACATCCATTGCAAATGATAGTTCCTCGGTAACATCCATTGCGAATGATAGTTCCTCGGTAACATCCATTGCGAATGATAGTTCCTCAGTAACATCCATTGTGAATGATAGTTCCTCGGTAACATCCATTGCGAATGATAGTTCCTCGGTAACATCCATTGCGAATGATAGTTCCTCGGTAACATCCATTGCGAATGATAGTTCCTCAGTAACATCCATTGCGAATGATAGTTCCTCAGTAACATCCATTGCGAATGATAGTTCCTCGGTAACATCCATTGCGAATGATAGTTCCTCGGTAACATCCATTGCGAATGATAGTTCCTCGGTAACATCAATTGCGAATGATGTTCCTCGGTAACATCCATTGCGAAGTGATAGTTCCTCGTAACATCCATTGCGAATGATAGTTCCTCTGTAACATCCATTGCGAATGATAGTTCCTCGGTAACATCCATTGCGAATGATAGTTCCTCGGTAACATCCATTGCGAATGATAGTTCCTCGGTAACATCCATTGCGAATGATAGTTCCTCGGTAACATCCATTGCGAATGATAGTTCCTCAGTAACATCCACTGCGAATGATAGTTCCTCGGTAACATCCATTGCGAATGATAGTTCCTCAGTAACATCCATTGCGAATGATAGTTCCTCTGTAACATCCATTGCGAATGATAGTTCCTCGGTAACATCCATTGCGAATGATAGTTCCTCGGTAAAATCCATTGCGAATGATAGTTCCTCGGTAACATCCATTGCGAATGATAGTTCCTCGGTAACATCCATTGCGAATGATAGTTCCTCGGTAACATCCATTGCAAATGATAGTTCCTCGGTAACATCCATTGCGAATGATAGTTCCTCAGTAACATCCATTGCGAATGATAGTTCCTCAGTAACATCCATTGCGAATGATAGTTCCTCAGTAACATCCATTGCGAATGATAGTTCCTCGGTAACATCCATTGCGAATGATAGTTCCTCGGTAACATCCATTGCGAATGATAGTTCCTCAGTAACATCCATTGCGAATGATAGTTCCTCAGTAACATCCACTGCGAATGATAGTTCCTCGGTAACATCCATTGCGAATGATAGTTCCTCAGTAACATCCATTGCGAATGATAGTTCCTCTGTAACATCCATTGCGAATGATAGTTCCTCGGTAACATCCATTGCGAATGATAGTTCCTCGGTAACATCCATTGCGAATGATAGTTCCTCAGTAACATCCATTGCGAATGATAGTTCCTCAGTAACATCCATTGCGAATGATAGTTCCTCAGTAACATCCATTGCGAATGATAGTTCCTCGGTAACATCCATTGCGAATGATAGTTCCTCAGTAACATCCATTGCGAATGATAGTTCCTCGGTAACATCCATTGCGAATGATAGTTCCTCAGTAACATCCATTGCGAATGATAGTTCCTCGGTAACATCCATTGCGAATGATAGTTCCTCAGTAACATCCATTGCGAATGATAGTTCCTCAGTAACATCCACTGCGAATGATAGTTCCTCGGTAACATCCATTGCGAATGATAGTTCCTCGGTAACATCCATTGCGAATGATAGTTCCTCGGTAACATCCATTGCGAATGATAGTTCCTCGGTAACATCCATAGCGAATGATAGTTCCTCGGTAACATCCATTGCGAATGATAGTTCCTCAGTAACATCCATTGCGAATGATAGTTCCTCAGTAACATCCATTGCGAATGATAGTTCCTCAGTAACATCCATTGTGAATGATAGTTCCTCGGTAACATCCATTGCGAATGATAGTTCCTCAGTAACATCCATTGCGAATGATAGTTCCTCGGTAACATCCATTGTGAATGATAGTTCCTCAGTAACATCCATTGCGAATGATAGTTCCTCGGTAACATCCATTGCGAATGATAGTTCCTCGGTAACATCCATTGCGAATGATAGTTCCTCGGTAACATCCATTGCGAATGATAGTTCCTCGGTAACATCCATTGCGAATGATAGTTCCTCGGTAACATCCATTGCGAATGATAGTTCCTCGGTAACATCCATTGCGAATGATAGTTCCTCTGTAACATCCATTGCGAATGATAGTTCCTCGGTAACATCCACTGCGAATGATAGTTCCTCGGTAACATCCATTGTGAATGATAGTTCCTCAGTAACATCCATTGCGAATGATAGTTCCTCGGTAACATCCATTGCGAATGATAGTTCCTCGGTAACATCCATTGCGAATGATAGTTCCTCGGTAACATCCACTGCGAATGATAGTTCCTCGGTAACATCCATTGCGAATGATAGTTCCTCGGTAACATCCATTGCGAATGATAGTTCCTCGGTAACATCCATTGCGAATGATAGTTCCTCGGTAACATCCACTGCGAATGATAGTTCCTCGGTAACATCCATTGCGAATGATAGTTCCTCGGTATTTGAAAAATCATCAAACCTTTGTGTGAAAGAGCAAAATATAATGATCAGATTTTTATTTTATTTGTTTATTTCACCTTTATTTAACCATGTAAGCCAGTTGAGAACAAGTTCTCATTTACAACTGCGACCTGGCCAAGATAAAGCAAAGCAGTGTGATAAAAACAACAACACAGAGTTACATGTGGGGTAAACAAAACATAAAGTCAAAAATACAACAGAAAATCTATATACAGTGTGTGCAAATGTAGCAAGTTATGGAGGTAAGGCAATAAATAGTCCATAGTGCAAAATAATTACAATTAGTATTAACACTGGAATGATAGATGTGCAAGAGATGAAGTGCAAATAGAGATACTGGGGTGCAAATGATCAAAATAAATAACAATATGGGGATGAGGTAGTTGGGTGGGCAAATTTCAGATGGGCTGTGTACAGGTGCAGTGATCGGTAAGCTGCTCTGACAACTGATGCTTAAAGTGAGGGAGATAAGAGTCTCCAGCTTCAGAGATTTTTGCAGTTCGTTCCAGTCATTGGCAGCAGAGAACTGGAAGGAATGGCGGCCAAAGGAGGTGTTGGCTTTGGGGATGACCAGTGAGATATACCTGCTGGAGCGCATACTACGGGTGGGTGTTGCTATGGTGACCAATGAGCTAAGATAAGGCGGGGATTTGCCTAGCAGTGATTTATAGATGGCCTGGAGATAGTGGGTTTGGCAACGAATATGTAGTGAGGACCAGCCAACAAGAGTGTACAGGTCACAGTGGTGGGTAGTATATGGGGCTTTGGTGACAAAACGGATGGCACTGTGATAGACTACATCTAATTTGCTGAGTAGAGTGTTGGAGGCTATTTTGTAAATGACATCGCAGAAGTCAAGGATCGGTAGGATAGTCAGTTTTACGAGGGCATGTTTGGCAGCATGAGTGAAGGAGGCCTTGTTGCGAAATAGGAAGCCGATTCTAAATTTAACTTTGGATTGGAGATTCTTAATGTGAGTCTGGAAGGAGAGTTTACAGTCTAACCAGACACCTAGGTATTTGTAGTTGTCCACATACTCTAGGTCAGACCCGTCGAGAGTAGTGATTCTAGTCGGGTGGGCGGGTGCCAGCAGCGTTCGATTGAAGAGCATGCATTTAGTTTTACTAGTGTTTAAGAGCAGTTGGAGGCTACTGAAGGAGTGTTGTATGGCATTGAAGCTCGTTTGGAGGTTTGTTAACACAGTGTCCAATGAAGGACCAGATGTATACAAAATGGTGTCGTCTGCGTAGAGGTGGATCTGAGAGTCACCAGCAGCAAGAGTGACATCATTGATATACACAGAGAAAAGAGTCGGCCCAAGAATTGAACCCTGTGGCACCCCCATAGAGACTGCCATAGGTCCAGACAACAGGCCCTCCAATTTGACACATTGAACTCTATCTGAGAAGTAGTTGGTGAACCAGGTGAGGCAGTCATTTGAGAAACCAAGGCTATTTAGTCTGCCAATAAAAATGCGGTGGTTGACAGAGTCGAAAGCCTTGACCAGGTCGATGAAGACGGCTGCACAGTACTGTCTATTATCAATCGTGGTTATAATATCGTTTAAGACCTTGAGCGTGGCTGAGGTGCACCCATGACCAGCTCGGAAACCGGATTGCATAGCGGAGAAGGTACGGTGGGATTCGAAATGGTCGGTGATCTGTTTGTTAACTTGGCTTTCAGAAATCTTCGAAAGGCAGGGCAGGATGGATATAGGTCTGTAACAGTTTGGATCTAGAGTGTCACCCCCTTTGAAGAGGGGGATGACCGCGACAGCTTTCCAATCTCTGGGGATCTCAGACGTTACGAAAGAGAGGTTGAACAGGCTAGTAATAGGGGTTGCGACAATTTTGGCGGCTAGTTTTAGAAAGAAAGGGTCCAGATTGTCTAGCCCAGATGATTTGAAGGGGTCCAGATTTTGCAGCTCTTTCAGAACATCAGCTGTCTGAATTTGTGTGAAGGAGAAGCGGGGGGGCTTGGGCAAGTTGCAACGGAGGGTGCAGAGCTGGTGGCCGGGGTAGTGGTATCCAGGTGGAAAGCATGGCCAGCTGTAGCAAAATGCTTGTTGAAATTCTCGATTATTGTAGATTTATCGGTGGTGATAGTGTTTCCTAGCCTCAGTGCAGTGGGCAGCTGGGAGGAGGTGCTCCTATTCTCCATGGACTTTACAGTGTCCCAAAACTTTTTGGAGTTAGTGCTACAGGATGCAAATTTCCGTTTGAAAAAGTTAGCCTTTGCTTTCCTAACTGCTTGTGTATATTGGTTCCTAACTTCCCTGAAAAGTTGCATATCGCGGGGGCTATTAGATGCTAATGCAGTATGCCACAGGATGTTTTTGTGCTGGTCAAGGGCAGTCAAGTCTGAGGAGAACCAGGGGCTATATCTGTTCTTAGTTCTGTATTTTTTGAATGGGGCATGTTTATTTAAGATTGAGAGGAAATTACTTTTAAAGAACAACCAGGCATCCTCTACTGACGGAATGAGATCTATATCCATCCAGGATACCTGGGCCAGGTCAATTAGGAAGGCCTGCTCGCTAAAGTGTTTTAGGGAGCGTTTGACAGTGATGAGAGGTGGTCGTTTGACCGTGGACCCGTTACGGACGCAGGCAATACTGAGATCCTGGTAGAAGACAGCGGAGGTGTATTTAGAGGGTAAGTTAGTCAGGATGATATCTATGAGGGTACCCATGTTTACGGATTTAGGGTTGTACCTGGTAGGTTCGTTGATAATTTGTGTGAGATTGAGGGCATCTAGTTTAGATTGTAGGTTGGCCGGGGTGTTAAGCATATCCCAATTTAGGTCACCAAGCAGTACGAACTCTGAGGATAAATGGGGGGCAATCAATTCACATATGGTGTCCAGGGCACAGCTGGGGGCTGAGGGGGGTCTGTAGCAAGCGGCAACAGTGAGAGACATATTTCTGGAAAGGTGTGTTTTTAGAAGTAGAAGCTCAAACTGTTTGGGCACAGACCTGGATAGTATGATAGAGCTCTGCAGGCTATCTCTACAGTAGATTGCAACTCCACCCCCTTTGGCAGTTCTATCTAGACGGAAAATGTTGTAGTTGGGGATTGAAATTTCAGAATTTTTGGTGGCCTTCCCAAGCCAGGATTCAGACACTGCTAGAACATCAGGGTTGGTGGAGTGTGCTAACACAGTGAATAACTCAAACTTAGGAAGGAGGCTTCTGATGTTAACGTGCAGAAAACCAAGGCTTTTACGGTTACAGAAGTCAACAAATGATAGCTCCTGGGGAGTAGGAGTGATACTGAGGGCTGCAGGGCCTGGGTTAGCCTCTACATCACCAGAGGAACAGAGGAGGACTAGAATAAGGATACGGCTAAAGGCTTTAAGAACTGGTCTTCTAGTGTGTTGGGTACAGAGAATAAAGGGGGCAGATTTCCGGGCGTTGTAGAAAAGATTCAGGGCATTATGTACAGACAAGGATATGGAAGGATATGAGTACAGTGGATATAAACCTAAGCGTTGGGTAACAATGAAAGAGATTGCATCACTGGAGGCACCGATTGAGCCGGTCTCGGCGTGTATGGGGGGTGGAACAAAGGAACTATTTGAGGCAGTTTGAGAGGGACTTGGGGTTCCACAGTGAAATTGTATAATAAGAACTAACTGGAACAGCAATAGGCAAGGCATATTGACATGGGAGAGAGGCATAAAGCAATCACAGGTGTTATTAGAGAGAGCTAAGACAACAACTGGTAATGGTGATAAAGTTTGGGCTGAGGCTAAACAGAATAAACAGGACAGGATACCGTGTAAAGGAACAGTCCAGCAGGCATCAGCTGTGCAGCTGAGTGATCATAAGGTCCAGTGAACAGCAATTTGTGAGTCCCAGAGCAATTCAAATTGGTGCTTCAGCACAGCGAGCAGGAAGCACGGTTGTAGTTTGCGTGTGCTAGCGGGCCGGGGCTAGCAGATGGATCTTCGTGGTCTTCGCAACGGGAAGCCTGTGGAAACCACCAACGATTACGTCGGCAGACCAGTCGTGATGGATCGGCAGGGCTCCGTGTCGACTCTAGGAGTTCCCGTCCGGTTGACAGAGAGGTAGATAGCCGGGAGATCTGCTTGACTCAAGGCTAGCTCAAGGCTGATTAGCCAATAACAACGTTAATTCGGTTGCAGCTAGCTAGTTGCGATTATCCAGTGTTAAAGGTCCAGTGATTCAGTGATTCCGGCAGAAAATCAGGTAGGTTCTGGGTCGATAACGCGCTGTGCAGACAATGCAGACTGGCCGATAATAGTCCAGGCTAGAGCTGGCAGGTAGGTATTGCAGGCCACGGACAATGGAGAAAAAGCCGCTATTTGATGACTCCATATATCCAGTGGAAATGTCATAAAAAACAGCTGTCTGTCTCAAGCTCACTGGGAAACTCTGAGGGCCCTGAATAGGCCAGTTGATACAATGTGGCACTTCACTAGCAATAGCTCAAGTCAAGACAGATAGAAAGGGAGGCAGACAGGCGGAGTAGAGAGATTCATGTGATTGAAAGAACCAGAATTTTCATCAGGATATTTTCTACTGTTTTTATTTGTCGGTTTTAGGCCTTTGTGTTTTACTTAGTTGATGATGAATTTATAGTCCTACTGCTGTGTTGGTCATAGACTATCTCTGAGTTCTATGGTAGTTATAGTCCTACTGCTGTGTTGGTCTATAGACTATCTCTGAGTTCTATGGTAGTTATAGTCCTACTGCTGTGTTGGTCTATAGACTATCTCTGAGTTCTATGGTAGTTATAGTCCTACTGCTGTGTTGGTCTATAGACTATCTCTGAGTTCTATGGTAGTTATAGTCCTACTGCTGTGTTGGTCTATAGACTATCTCTGAGTTCTATGGTAGTTATAGTCCTACTGCTGTGTTGACCTATAGACTATCTCTGAGTTCTATGGTAGTTATAGTCCTACTGCTGCATTGGTCTATAGACTATCTCTGAGTTCTATGGTAGTTATAGTCCTACTGCTGTATTGGTCTATAGACTATCTCTGAGTTCTATGGTAGTTATAGTCCTACTGCTGTGTTGGTCTATAGACTATCTCTGAGTTCTATGGTAGTTATAGTCCTACTGCTGTATTGGTCTATAGACTATCTCTGAGTTCTATGGTAGTTATAGTCCTACTGCTGCATTGGTCTATAGACTATCTCTGAGTTCTATGGTAGTTATAGTCCTACTGCTGTATTGGTCTATAGACTATCTCTGAGTTCTATGGTAGTTATAGTCTTACTGCTGTGTTGGTCTATAGACTATCTCTGAGTTCTATGGTAGTTATAGTCCTACTGCTGTATTGTTCTGTAGACTATCTCTGAGTTCTATGGTAGTTATAGTCCTACTGCTGTGTTGGTCTATAGACTATCTCTGAGTTCTATGGTAGTTATAGTCCTACTGCTGTGTTGACCTATAGACTATCTCTGAGTTCTATGGTAGTTATAGTCCTACTGCTGTGTTGGTCTATAGACTATCTCTGAGTTCTATGGTAGTTATAGTCCTACTGCTGTGTTGGTCTATAGACTATCTCTGAGTTCTATGGTAGTTATAGTCCTACTGCTGTGTTGGTCTATAGACTATCTCTGAGTTCTATGGTAGTTATAGTCCTACTGCTGTGTTGGTCTATAGACTATCTCTGAGTTATATGGTAGTTATAGTCCTACTGCTGTGTTGGTCTATAGACTATCTCTGAGTTCTATGGTAGTTATAGTCCTACTGCTGTGTTGGTCTATAGACTATCTCTGAGTTCTATGGTAGTTATAGTCCTACTGCTGTGTTGGTCTATAGACTATCTCTGAGTTCTATGGTAGTTATAGTCCTACTGCTGTGTTGGTCTATAGACTATCTCTGAGTTCTATGGTAGTTATAGTCCTACTGCTGTGTTGACCTATAGACTATCTCTGAGTTCTATGGTAGTTATAGTCCTACTGCTGTGTTGGTCTATAGACTATCTCTGAGTTCTATGGTAGTTATAGTCCTACTGCTGTGTTGGTCTATAGACTATCTCTGAGTTCTATGGTAGTTATAGTTCTACTGCTGCATTGGTCTATAGACTATCTCTGAGTTCTATGGTAGTTATAGTCCTACTGCTGCGTTGGTCTATAGACTATCTCTGAGTTCTATGGTAGTTATAGTCCTACCTCTGTGTTGGTCTATAGACTATCTCTGAGTTCTATGGTAGTTATAGTCCTACTGCTGTGTTGGTCTATAGACTATCTCTGAGTTCTATGGTAGTTATAGTCCTACTGCTGTGTTGACCTATAGACTATCTCTGAGTTCTATGGTAGTTATAGTCCTACTGCTGTGTTGGTCTATAGACTATCTCTGAGTTCTATGGTAGTTATAGTCCTACTGCTGTGTTGGTCTATTGACTATCTCTGAGTTCTATGGTAGTTATAGTCCTACTGCTGTGTTGGTCTATAGACTATCTCTGAGTTCTATGGTAGTTATAGTCCTACTGCTCTGTTGGTCTATAGACTATCTCTGAGTTCTATGGTAGTTATAGTCCTACTGCTGTATTGGTCTATAGACTATCTCTGAGTTCTATGGTAGTTATAGTCCTACTGCTGTGTTGGTCTATAGACTATCTCTGAGTTCTATGGTAGTTATAGTCCTACTGCTGCGTTGGTCTATAGACTATCTCTGAGTTCTATGGTAGTTATAGTCCTACTGCTGTGTTGGTCTATAGACTATCTCTGAGTTCTATGGTAGTTATAGTCCTACTGCTGTATTGGTCTATAGACTATCTCTGAGTTCTATGGTAGTTATAGTCCTACTGCTGTGTTGGTCTATAGACTATCTCTGAGTTCTATGGTAGTTATAGTCCTACTGCTGTATTGGTCTATAGACTATCTCTGAGTTCTATGGTAGTTATAGTCCTACTGCTGTGTTGGTCTATAGGCTATCTTTGAGTTCTATGGTAGTTATAGTCCTACTGCTGTATTGGTCTATAGACTATCTCTGAGTTCTATGGTAGTTATAGTCCTACTGCTGTGTTGGTCTATAGACTATCTCTGAGTTCTATGGTAGTTATAGTCCTACTGCTGTATTGGTCTATAGACTATCTCTGAGTTCTATGGTAGTTATAGTCCTACTGCTGTGTTGGTCTATAGGCTATCTTTGAGTTCTATGGTAGTTATAGTCCTACTGCTGTATTGGTCTATAGACTATCTCTGAGTTCTATGGTAGTTATAGTCCTACTGCTGTGTTGGTCTATAGACTATCTCTGAGTTCTATGGTAGTTATAGTCCTACTGCTGTATTGGTCTATAGACTATCTCTGAGTTCTATGGTAGTTATAGTCCTACTGCTGTGTTGGTCTATAGACTATCTCTGAGTTCTATGGTAGTTATAGTCCTACTGCTGTGTTGGTCTATAGACTATCTCTGAGTTCTATGGTAGTTATAGTCCTACTGCTGTGTTGGTCTATAGACTATCTCTGAGTTCTATGGTAGTTATAGTCCTACTGCTGTATTGGTCTATAGACTATCTCTGAGTTCTATGGTAGTTATAGTCCTACTGCTGTGTTGGCCTATAGACTATCTCTGAGTTCTATGGTAGTTATAGTCCTACTGCTGTGTTGGTCTATAGACTATCTCTGAGTTCTATGGTAGTTATAGTCCTACTGCTGTGTTGACCTATAGACTATCTCTGAGTTCTATGGTAGTTATAGTCCTACTGCTGTGTTGGTCTATAGACTATCTCTGAGTTCTATGGTAGTTATAGTCCTACTGCTGTGTTGGTCTATAGACTATCTCTGAGTTCTATGGTAGTTATAGTCCTACTGCTGTGTTGGTCTATAGACTATCTCTGAGTTCTATGGTAGTTATAGTCCTACTGCTGTATTGGTCTATAGACTATCTCTGAGTTCTATGGTAGTTATAGTCCTACTGCTGTGTTGGCCTATAGACTATCTCTGAGTTCTATGGTAGTTATAGTCCTACTGCTGTGTTGGTCTATAGACTATCTCTGAGTTCTATGGTAGTTATAGTCCTACTGCTGTGTTGACCTATAGACTATCTCTGAGTTCTATGGTAGTTATAGTCCTACTGCTGTGTTGGTCTATAGACTATCTCTGAGTTCTATGGTAGTTATAGTCCTACTGCTGTGTTGGTCTATAGACTATCTCTGAGTTCTATGGTAGTTATAGTCCTACTGCTGTGTTGGTCTATAGACTATCTCTGAGTTCTATGGTAGTTATAGTCCTACTGCTGTGTTGGTCTATAGACTATCTCTGAGTTCTATGGTAGTTATAGTCCTACTGCTGTGTTGGTCTATAGACTATCTCTGAGTTCTATGGTAGTTATAGTCCTACTGCTGTGTTGGTCTATAGACTATCTCTGAGTTCTATGGTAGTTATAGTCTTACTGCTGTGTTGGTCTATAGACTATCTCTGAGTTCTATGGTAGTTATAGTCCTACTGCTGTATTGGTCTGTAGACTATCTCTGAGTTCTATGGTAGTTATAGTCCTACTGCTGTGTTGGTCTATAGACTATCTCTGAGTTCTATGGTAGTTATAGTCCTACTGCTGTGTTGACCTATAGACTATCTCTGAGTTCTATGGTAGTTATAGTCCTACTGCTGTGTTGGTCTATAGACTATCTCTGAGTTCTATGGTAGTTATAGTCCTACTGCTGTGTTGGTCTATAGACTATCTCTGAGTTCTATGGTAGTTATAGTCCTACTGCTGTGTTGGTCTATAGACTATCTCTGAGTTCTATGGTAGTTATAGTCCTACTGCTGTGTTGGTCTATAGACTATCTCTGAGTTCTATGGTAGTTATAGTCCTACTGCTGTGTTGACCTATAGACTATCTCTGAGTTCTATGGTAGTTATAGTCCTACTGCTGTGTTGGTCTATAGACTATCTCTGAGTTCTATGGTAGTTATAGTCCTACTGCTGTGTTGGTCTATAGACTATCTCTGAGTTCTATGGTAGTTATAGTTCTACTGCTGCATTGGTCTATAGACTATCTCTGAGTTCTATGGTAGTTATAGTCCTACTGCTGCGTTGGTCTATAGACTATCTCTGAGTTCTATGGTAGTTATAGTCCTACCTCTGTGTTGGTCTATAGACTATCTCTGAGTTCTATGGTAGTTATAGTCCTACTGCTGTGTTGGTCTATAGACTATCTCTGAGTTCTATGGTAGTTATAGTCCTACTGCTGTGTTGACCTATAGACTATCTCTGAGTTCTATGGTAGTTATAGTCCTACTGCTGTGTTGGTCTATAGACTATCTCTGAGTTCTATGGTAGTTATAGTCCTACTGCTGTGTTGGTCTATTGACTATCTCTGAGTTCTATGGTAGTTATAGTCCTACTGCTGTGTTGGTCTATAGACTATCTCTGAGTTCTATGGTAGTTATAGTCCTACTGCTCTGTTGGTCTATAGACTATCTCTGAGTTCTATGGTAGTTATAGTCCTACTGCTGTATTGGTCTATAGACTATCTCTGAGTTCTATGGTAGTTATAGTCCTACTGCTGTGTTGGTCTATAGACTATCTCTGAGTTCTATGGTAGTTATAGTCCTACTGCTGCGTTGGTCTATAGACTATCTCTGAGTTCTATGGTAGTTATAGTCCTACTGCTGTGTTGGTCTATAGACTATCTCTGAGTTCTATGGTAGTTATAGTCCTACTGCTGTATTGGTCTATAGACTATCTCTGAGTTCTATGGTAGTTATAGTCCTACTGCTGTGTTGGTCTATAGACTATCTCTGAGTTCTATGGTAGTTATAGTCCTACTGCTGTATTGGTCTATAGACTATCTCTGAGTTCTATGGTAGTTATAGTCCTACTGCTGTGTTGGTCTATAGGCTATCTTTGAGTTCTATGGTAGTTATAGTCCTACTGCTGTATTGGTCTATAGACTATCTCTGAGTTCTATGGTAGTTATAGTCCTACTGCTGTGTTGGTCTATAGACTATCTCTGAGTTCTATGGTAGTTATAGTCCTACTGCTGTATTGGTCTATAGACTATCTCTGAGTTCTATGGTAGTTATAGTCCTACTGCTGTGTTGGTCTATAGGCTATCTTTGAGTTCTATGGTAGTTATAGTCCTACTGCTGTATTGGTCTATAGACTATCTCTGAGTTCTATGGTAGTTATAGTCCTACTGCTGTGTTGGTCTATAGACTATCTCTGAGTTCTATGGTAGTTATAGTCCTACTGCTGTATTGGTCTATAGACTATCTCTGAGTTCTATGGTAGTTATAGTCCTACTGCTGTGTTGGTCTATAGACTATCTCTGAGTTCTATGGTAGTTATAGTCCTACTGCTGTGTTGGTCTATAGACTATCTCTGAGTTCTATGGTAGTTATAGTCCTACTGCTGTGTTGGTCTATAGACTATCTCTGAGTTCTATGGTAGTTATAGTCCTACTGCTGTATTGGTCTATAGACTATCTCTGAGTTCTATGGTAGTTATAGTCCTACTGCTGTGTTGGTCTATAGACTATCTCTGAGTTCTATGGTAGTTATAGTCCTACTGCTGTGTTGGTCTATAGACTATCTCTGAGTTCTATGGTAGTTATAGTCCTACTGCTGTATTGGTCTATAGACTATCTCTGAGTTCTATGGTAGTTATAGTCCTACTGCTGTGTTGGCCTATAGACTATCTCTGAGTTCTATGGTAGTTATAGTCCTACTGCTGTGTTGGTCTATAGACTATCTCTGAGTTCTATGGTAGTTATAGTCCTACTGCTGTGTTGACCTATAGACTATCTCTGAGTTCTATGGTAGTTATAGTCCTACTGCTGTGTTGGTCTATAGACTATCTCTGAGTTCTATGGTAGTTATAGTCCTACTGCTGTGTTGGTCTATAGACTATCTCTGAGTTCTATGGTAGTTATAGTCCTACTGCTGTGTTGGTCTATAGACTATCTCTGAGTTCTATGGTAGTTATAGTCCTACTGCTGTGTTGGTCTATAGACTATCTCTGAGTTCTATGGTAGTTATAGTCCTACTGCTGTGTTGGTCTATAGACTATCTCTGAGTTCTATGGTAGTTATAGTCCTACTGCTGTGTTGGTCTATAGACTATCTCTGAGTTCTATGGTAGTTATAGTCTTACTGCTGTGTTGGTCTATAGACTATCTCTGAGTTCTATGGTAGTTATAGTCCTACTGCTGTATTGGTCTGTAGACTATCTCTGAGTTCTATGGTAGTTATAGTCCTACTGCTGTGTTGGTCTATAGACTATCTCTGAGTTCTATGGTAGTTATAGTCCTACTGCTGTGTTGACCTATAGACTATCTCTGAGTTCTATGGTAGTTATAGTCCTACTGCTGTGTTGGTCTATAGACTATCTCTGAGTTCTATGGTAGTTATAGTCCTACTGCTGTGTTGGTCTATAGACTATCTCTGAGTTCTATGGTAGTTATAGTCCTACTGCTGTGTTGGTCTATAGACTATCTCTGAGTTCTATGGTAGTTATAGTCCTACTGCTGTGTTGGTCTATAGACTATCTCTGAGTTCTATGGTAGTTATAGTCCTACTGCTGTGTTGACCTATAGACTATCTCTGAGTTCTATGGTAGTTATAGTCCTACTGCTGTGTTGGTCTATAGACTATCTCTGAGTTCTATGGTAGTTATAGTCCTACTGCTGTGTTGGTCTATAGACTATCTCTGAGTTCTATGGTAGTTATAGTCCTACTGCTGTGTTGGTCTATAGACTATCTCTGAGTTCTATGGTAGTTATAGTCCTACTGCTGTGTTGGTCTATAGACTATCTCTGAGTTCTATGGTAGTTATAGTCCTACTGCTGTGTTGGTCTATAGACTATCTCTGAGTTCTATGGTAGTTATAGTTCTACTGCTGCATTGGTCTATAGACTATCTCTGAGTTCTATGGTAGTTATAGTCCTACTGCTGCGTTGGTCTATAGACTATCTCTGAGTTCTATGGTAGTTATAGTCCTACCTCTGTGTTGGTCTATAGACTATCTCTGAGTTCTATGGTAGTTATAGTCCTACTGCTGTGTTGGTCTATAGACTATCTCTGAGTTCTATGGTAGTTATAGTCCTACTGCTGTGTTGGTCTATTGACTATCTCTGAGTTCTATGGTAGTTATAGTCCTACTGCTGTGTTGGTCTATAGACTATCTCTGAGTTCTATGGTAGTTATAGTCCTACTGCTGTGTTGACCTATAGACTATCTCTGAGTTCTACGGTAGTTATAGTCCTACTGCTGTGTTGGTCTATAGACTATCTCTGAGTTCTATGGTAGTTATAGTCCTACTGCTGTGTTGGTCTATTGACTATCTCTGAGTTCTATGGTAGTTATAGTCCTACTGCTGTGTTGGTCTATAGACTATCTCTGAGTTCTATGGTAGTTATAGTCCTACTGCTCTGTTGGTTTATAGACTATCTCTGAGTTCTATGGTAGTTATAGTCCTACTGCTGTATTGGTCTATAGACTATCTCTGAGTTCTATGGTAGTTATAGTCCTACTGCTGTGTTGGTCTATAGACTATCTCTGAGTTCTATGGTAGTTATAGTCCTACTGCTGCGTTGGTCTATAGACTATCTCTGAGTTCTATGGTAGTTATAGTCCTACTGCTGTGTTGGTCTATAGACTATCTCTGAGTTCTATGGTAGTTATAGTCCTACTGCTGTATTGGTCTATAGACTATCTCTGAGTTCTATGGTAGTTATAGTCCTACTGCTGTGTTGGTCTATAGACTATCTCTGAGTTCTATGGTAGTTATAGTCCTACTGCTGTATTGGTCTATAGACTATCTCTGAGTTCTATGGTAGTTATAGTCCTACTGCTGTGTTGGTCTATAGGCTATCTTTGAGTTCTATGGTAGTTATAGTCCTACTGCTGTGTTGGTCTATAGACTATCTCTGAGTTCTATGGTAGTTATAGTCCTACTGCTGTGTTGGTCTATAGACTATCTCTGAGTTCTATGGTAGTTATAGTCCTACTGCTGTGTTGGTCTATAGACTATCTCTGAGTTCTATGGTAGTTATAGTCCTACTGCTGTGTTGGTCTATAGACTATCTCTGAGTTCTTTGGTAGTTATAGTCCTACTGCTGTGTTGGTCTATAGACTATCTCTGAGTTCTATGGTAGTTATAGTCCTACTGCTGTGTTGACCTATAGACTATCTCTGAGTTCTATGGTAGTTATAGTCCTACTGCTGTATTGGTCTATAGACTATCTCTGAGTTCTATGGTAGTTATAGTCCTACTGCTGCATTGGTCTATAGACTATCTCTGAGTTCTATGGTAGTTATAGTCCTACTGCTGTATTGGTCTATAGACTATCTCTGAGTTCTATGGTAGTTATAGTCTTACTGCTGTGTTGGTCTATAGACTATCTCTGAGTTCTGTGGTAGTTATAGTCCTACTGCTGTGTTGGTCTATAGACTATCTCTGAGTTTATGGTAGTTATAGTCCTACTGCTGTGTTGGTCTATAGACTATCTCTGAGTTCTATGGTAGTTATAGTCTTACTGCTGTGTTGGTCTATAGACTATCTCTGAGTTCTATGGTAGTTATAGTCCTACTGCTGTATTGGTCTGTAGACTATCTCTGAGTTCTATGGTAGTTATAGTCCTACTGCTGTATTGGTCTATAGACTATCTCTGAGTTCTATGGTAGTTATAGTCCTACTGCTGTGTTGGTCTATAGACTATCTCTGAGTTCTATGGTAGTTATAGTCCTACTGCTGTATTGGTCTATAGACTATCTCTGAGTTCTATGGTAGTTATAGTCCTACTGCTGCGTTGACCTATAGACTATCTCTGAGTTCTATGGTAGTTATAGTCCTACTGCTGTGTTGGTCTATAGACTATCTCTGAGTTCTATGGTAGTTATAGTCCTACTGCTGTGTTGGTCTATAGACTATCTCTGAGTTCTATGGTAGTTATAGTCCTACTGCTGTGTTGACCTATAGACTATCTCTGAGTTCTATGGTAGTTATAGTCCTACTGCTGTGTTGGTCTATAGACTATCTCTGAGTTCTATGGTAGTTATAGTCCTACTGCTGTGTTGGTCTATAGACTATCTCTGAGTTCTATGGTAGTTATAGTCCTACTGCTGTGTTGGTCTATAGACTATCTCTGAGTTCTATGGTAGTTATAGTCCTACTGCTGTGTTGGTCTATAGACTATCTCTGAGTTCTATGGTAGTTATAGTCCTACTGCTGTGTTGGTCTATAGACTATCTCTGAGTTCTATGGTAGTTATAGTCCTACTGCTGTGTTGGTCTATAGACTATCTCTGAGTTCTATGGTAGTTATAGTCCTACTGCTGTGTTGGTCTATAGACTATCTCTGAGTTCTATGGTAGTTATAGTCTTACTGCTGTGTTGTTCTATAGACTATCTCTGAGTTCTATGGTAGTTATAGTCCTACTGCTGTATTGGTCTGTAGACTATCTCTGAGTTCTATGGTAGTTATAGTCCTACTGCTGTGTTGGTCTATAGACTATCTCTGAGTTCTATGGTAGTTATAGTCCTACTGCTGTGTTGACCTATAGACTATCTCTGAGTTCTATGGTAGTTATAGTCCTACTGCTGTGTTGGTCTATAGACTATCTCTGAGTTCTATGGTAGTTATAGTCCTACTGCTGTGTTGGTCTATAGACTATCTCTGAGTTCTATGGTAGTTATAGTCCTACTGCTGTGTTGGTCTATAGACTATCTCTGAGTTCTATGGTAGTTATAGTCCTACTGCTGTGTTGGTCTATAGACTATCTCTGAGTTCTATGGTAGTTATAGTCCTACTGCTGTATTGGTCTATAGACTATCTCTGAGTTCTATGGTAGTTATAGTGCTACTGCTGTGTTGGTCTATAGACTATCTCTGAGTTCTATGGTAGTTATAGTCCTACTGCTGTATTGGTCTATAGACTATCTCTGAGTTCTATGGTAGTTATAGTCCTACTGCTGTGTTGGCCTATAGACTATCTCTGAGTTCTATGGTAGTTATAGTCCTACTGCTGTATTGGTCTATAGACTATCTCTGAGTTCTATGGTAGTTATAGTCCTACTGCTGTATTGGTCTATAGACTATCTCTGAGTTCTATGGTAGTTATAGTCCTACTGCTGTATTGGTCTATAGACTATCTCTGAGTTCTATGGTAGTTATAGTCCTACTGCTGCATTGGCAAATGTAACAAAACATTTATCCGATTCAAACTAAGCTACAAGTCACTCCTCTCTGTAATAGCAATGTACAACCATCTCTCATGCAGGGTCTTATGAGTCACTGTTCTGTTCAGTTAATTACATGTTTTTACATTTTGATTGCAGACTCCTGATGATTTTCTTCAGGAACTAAGACGCTGGCGATAACAGTCACACAGAGAGAAAAGTATTGTCAGAGATGACTAAGGAAGTAATTGGGTGTTATGTAAATAGCATATTTATTCACAGTGAGATGATAGTGGGCAGTGTATGGGGCCGGGATTTTTTTTAAATTTATTTTACCTTTATTAAACTAGGCAAGTCAGTTAAGAACAGATTCTTATTTACAATGACGGCCTTTACCGGCCAAACCCGGACGACGCTGGGCCAATTGTGCGCCCGCCCTATGGGACTCCCAATCACGGCCGGTTGTGATACAGCCTGGAATCGAACCAGGAGGGTCTGTAGTGACGCCTCAAGCACTCAAGCATTGAGCACTGAGATGCAGTGCCTTAGACCGCTGCGCCACTCGGGAGCCAATCAGATCGCCCTTTGTCAGCTGCCGATTTTTAAAGGCAATGTTCCTGCATTCCCGGTAAACACTGCATATGTCGGCTCAATCGGATAAAAGCATCTGCTAAATGGCCTATTATTATTATTATTATTATTATTATTATTATTATTATTGTTATGCTCATTCAGTCTGAAGCCAGCACTTGTTATTTTCTTGATAAGGAGATGCTCAGCAGCTAATTAGAGTTATGTTGAATAACCCCTGTCTTGAAAAGGACAAACTGACAGATTATGTGACCAATTAAAATACTTTTTGAAAGTTTACAAATGAATGTGAATGAGTCAGGCAGATCTGTATGTGTGTCAGTACATTGGGTCAAGAGTGATTCAGAGTTGTATGTAATTGAACAGAGTGTCTAGAGTCTGTATTCAGTGTCTGTAGGTCTAAAGGGTGATTGCAGGGTCTCAATGTCACTATAGTAGGAGTTACAGGTTCCGTTGACATTTTACATTTTTAGTCATTTAGCAGACGCTCTTATCCAGAGCGACGTACAGTTAGTGTACTCATCTCCAGGCAGCTAGGTGAGACAACCACATTCTATTTCAGTCGATCACTTTGATGTCACCAATCAAATGGGAACAGCCAATCCCTCAGTGAGGCGACCTGAAAAACATTACAACCATGTTAGTTATGCCAATTTCCTGAGGAACCAAGTCAGTGACAGAAGTGCAACCCATGATTACCCAATTATAATACTACATTCTAATTATTTTGCACTATGGCCTATTTATTGCCTTACCTCCATAACTTACTACATTCGCACACACTCTATATAGATTTTCTATTGTGTTATTGACTGAACATTTTGTTTATTCCATATGTAACTCTGTGTTGTTGTTGTTTTTAATCGCACTGCTTTGCTTTATCTTGGCCAGGTCGCAGTTGTAAATGAGAACTTGTTCTCAACTGGCTTACCTGGTTAAATAAAGGTGAAATAATAAATGAAAAAAAATAAAAATAACAATGATCTACTTTGTCAGCTATGACAGGATTCAAGCTGTGGTTCTCTGTTCTCTCTGTGTGACTGTCATTGCCAGCGTCTGAGTTTCTGAGAAAAACCATCAGGTACCAAGTTAACATGGATCTGGTGGCAGTGACATCATTCAGGCAATCCCAGGGGTGATTCTCAGAGCAGGTGCCAGCTCCCCCAATCCCACCTAATGCACGCACGCACTCACACACAAGCCCCCACCGCCCAACACCCCCAGGACAGACCCCACCACCCAGCACCCCCAGGACAGACCCCACCACCCAGCACCCCCAGGACAGACCCCACCACCCAGCACCCCCAGGACAGACCCCACCGCCCAACACCCCCAGGACAGACCCCACCACCCAGCACCCCCAGGACAGACCCCACCACCCAGCACCCCCAGGACAGACCCCACCACCCAGCACCCCCAGGACAGACCCCACCACCCAGCACCCCCAGGACAGACCCCACCACCCAGCACCCCCAGGACAGACCCCACCACCCAGCACCCCCAGGACAGACCCCACCGCCCAACACCCCCAGGACAGACCCCACCGCCCAACACCCCCAGGACAGACCCCACCGCCCAACACCCCCAGGACAGACCCCACCACCCAACACCCCCAGGACAGACCCCACCACCCAACACCCCCAGGACAGACCCAACCGCCCAACACCCCCAGGACAGACCCCACCACCCAACACCCCCAGGACAGACCCCACCGCCCAACACACCCAGGACAGACCCCACCACCCAACACCTCCAGGACAGACCCCACCACCCAGCACCCCCAGGACAGACCCCACCACCCAACACCTCCAGGACAGACCCCAACGCCCAACACCCCCAGGACACACCACCCCAGAACAGACCCCCAGGACAGACCCCACCACCCAACACCCCCAGGACAGCCTCCAGGACACGCCCCCAGGACAGCCCCCAGGACAGCCCTAAATTAGATCCAAACCCAGTCGGGTGTGTATCATTATAAAACGGGTTTGGATACTGGATGCTGATTGGTTGATAGCGGGGACTTATAGAGCCACAATCATTCTCCACGTGATGCCTGTTAACAGTTCCATTAGATTTAACTGTGCCATGCATATGAACGTGACGAGACTGACAGCTTCTCTGAGCCAGGCCAATTCATTTATCAGGATCGTTAAAATGGATATATCCAAGGAAATGGCCATAGAAACTAAGGTAAAACAAATGAAAATGCACGTCGTTTTCTGTCATTTCAGCTGCTTGACGTGATTGTGTGTTAGGTTTAGTTGGCTAGCTAGCAAAGGAGAAGTAACCTAGCTGGCCTCCATAACTATCCTATGGACTCGCCAATCAGCCGATTGTTGCCAATTTATACATTATTTATTAAATCATTATTTATTGAAGTTCTTGCCAATGATTTGTTTAGCATAGCAACGTGGAATGAATAGAATGAACGACTGGGTCAAAGCATGAGAATAGAATTAACGACCAGCCTGTTTGGCTAGCAACTAACAACTGGCTTTTGCCCAGACTATATCGTCTGGTGGATAATTTACTCATTAAATAAAGTTTTAATGAAAACATGACTTTAATATTAAAAAAAAAAAAATAACCGTTTTATAAAAGCAATAATGCTCTCGAACCTGGGCTTGGCCTCGGGTCTAAGAACAGCCCTTAGTCTGGAGTTATCACATAATAATAATGATAATAATAATATGCCATTTAGCAGACGCTTTTATCCAAAGCGACTTACAGTGATGATACCAGGGTTCTCATGCCTTATTGCTTAAATATAGCCTTTAAGAACAAGAGCTCTGAGATGGTGGGACAAGGAATGAGAGGGGGATGTCTCTGTCTTCTCTTTGGTACAACCCCTTTCACTCTCAACATCACACACACACACACACACACACACACACACACTGTTCCAGGTTGTATTCCCTTTGAAACAACCCCTTCACTCTCAACGACCCAGTCTTAATGATATCCCAGTCCCTGCTGGACCAGATGATTGACTCTGTGCTGTAGAGCCAACCCTTCCACCTCTGCTCTCTGAGATAAAGGATTGGTGGTGTTAATCTGTTCACGGCCCTTTAGGCGGAAAAGCCAGAAACCCGTGAGGTAATTTGGGATTACCTTAATGTGAAGATCTCATCCTATCTGGTTCAAATCAAATCAATTCACATTTCATTGGTCGAATACACATATTTAGCAGATGTTATTGCGGGTAAAGAGAAATGCTTGTGTTTCTAGATACAACAGTGCAGTAAGATCTAACAATACACAACAATAGGCCAGGTCTAGGTCCAAAAGGCTTCTCAACAGCTTCTACCCCCAAGCCATAAGACTCCTGAACAGCTAATCATGGCTACCCGGACTATTTGCACTGCCCCCCCACCCCATCCTTTTTACGCTGCTGCTACTCTGCTATTATTTATGCATAGTCACTTTAACTCTACCTACATGTACATATTACTTAAACTACCTCGACTAGCCGGTGCCCCCGCACATTGACTCTGTACCGGTACCCCCTGTATATAGCCTCCCTACTGTTATTTTATTTTACTGCTGCTCTTTAGTTATTTGCTTTTTTTTTTTTTGCTTGACACTTTTTTAAAATTTGTTTTACTTTGCACTGTTGGTTAAGGGCTTGTAAGTAAGCATTTCACTCTAATGTCTACACCTGTTGTATTCGGCGCATGTGGCAAATAAAATTTGATTTGATTTGAATACACACATAAAAAAAAGTAAAAGAATGGAATTAAGAAATGTAGAAATATTAGGACGTGCAATGTCGGAGTCCGGAGTATAAATATATATATATATATGTAATGGGATGTATAGACATTATGGACAGTATGTGGATAGAATATTTAGAATATGTAGGATAGAATAGCATATATACAGCAATAGTTGGATAGGATGGACTTGACTAGAATACAGTACAGTTGAAGTCGGAAGTTTACATACACCTTAGCCAAATACATTTAAACTCAGTTTTTCACAATTCCTGACATTTAATCCTATTAAAAATTCCCTTTTTTAGGTCAGTTAGGATCACCACTTTATTTTAAGAATGTGAAATGTCAGAATTATAGTAGAGAGAATGATTTATTTAAGCTTTTATTTCTTTCATCACATTCCCAGTGGGTCAGAAGTTCACATACACTCAATTAGTATTTGGTAGCATTGCCTTTAAATTGTTTAACTTGGGGTCAAACGTTTCGGGTAGCCTTCCACAAGCTTCCCACAATACGTTTGGGGAATTTTGGCCCATTCCTCCTGACAGAGCTGGTGTAACTGAGTAAGGTTTGTAGGCCTCCTTGCTCGCACACGCTTTTTCAGTTCTGCCCAGTTCTGTATATACATATGAAATTAGTAAAACAGTATGTAAACATTATTAAAGTGACTAGTGTTCCATTATTAATCAAAATGGGCTCCCGAGTGGCACAGCAGTCTAAGGCACTACATCTCAGTGCTTGAGGTGTCACTACAGACCCCCTGGTTCGATTCCAGGCTGTATCACAACCGGCCGTGATTGGGAGTTCCATAGGGTGGCGCACAATTGGCCCAGCGTCGTCCGGGTTTGGCCGGTGTAGGCCGTCATTGTAAATAAGAATTTGTTCTTAACTGACTTGCTAGTTAAATAAAGGTTAAATAAAATAATTAAAGTGACCAGTGATTCCATGTCTATGTACATAGGGCAGCAGCCTCTAAGGTGCAGGGTTGAGTAACCGGGTGGTAGCCGGCTATTGACAGTGACTAAGTTAAGGGCAGGGTACTGGGTGGAGGCAGGCTAGTGATGGCTATTTAACAGTCTTGACGGCCTTGAGTTAGAAGCTGTTGTTCATTATCTCGGTCCCAGCTTTGATGCACCTGTACTGACCTCGCCTTCTGGATGGTAGCGGGGTGAACAGGCCGTGGCTCGGGTGGCTGAGGTCCTTGATGATCTAGTTGGACTTCCTGTGACACCGGGTGCTGTAGATGTCCTGGAGGGCAGGCAGTGTGCTCCTGGTGATGAGAGCCCTGTGGTTGCGGGCGGTGCAGTTGCCGTACCAGGCGGTGATACAGCCCGACAGGATGCTCTCAATCTGTAAACGTTTGTGAGGGTCTTAGGGGTCAAGCCAAAGTTCTTCAGCCTCCTGAGGTTGAAGAGGCGCTGTTGCACCTTCTTCACCACACTGTCTGTGTGGGTGGACCATTTCAGATTGTCAGTGATGTGTACGCAGAGGAACTTGAAGCTTTTCACCTTCTCCACTGCAGTCCCGTCGATGTGGATGGGGGCGTGCTCCCTCTGCTGTTTCCTGAAGTCCACGATCATCTCCTTAGTTTTGTTGACTTTGAGTGAGAGGTTAGTTTCCTGGCTCCACTCCGCCAGGGCCTTCACCTCCTCCCTGTAGGTTGTCTCATCGTTGTTGGTAATCAGGCCTACCAATGTTAAATAAACGTGTGTGTGTGTGTGTGTGTGTGTGTGTGTGTGTGTGTGTTTGTGTGTGTGTGTGTGTGTGTGTGTAGTCCTGCTATACAGTACCAGTCAAAAGTTTGGACACACCTACTCATTCCAGGGCTTTTATTTATTTTTTATATATTTTACATTGTAGAATAACAGTGAAGACATCAAAACTATGAAATAACGCATATGGAATCATGTAGCAAACAAAAAAAGTGTTAAACAAATCAAAATATATTTTATATTTGAGATTCTTCAAATAGCCACCCTTTCCCTTCATGACAGCTTTGCACACTCTTGGCATTCTCTCAACCAGCTTCACCTGGAATGCTTTTCCAACAGTCTTGAAGGAGTTCCCACATATGCTGAGCACTTGTTGGCTGCTTTTCCTTCACTCTGCGATCTGACTCATCCCAAACCATCTCAATTTGGTTGAGGTCGAGGGATTGTGGAGGCCAGGTCATCTGATGCAGCACTCCATCACTCTCCTTCTTGGTAAAATAGCCCTTACACATCCTGGAGGTGTGTTGGGTCATTGTCCTGTTGAAAAACAAATGATAGTCCCACTAAGCCCAAACCAGATGGGATGGCGTATCGCTGCAGAATGCTGTGGTAGCCATGCTGGTTAAGTGTGCCTTGAATTCTAATTAAACACAGACAGTGTCACCAGCAAAGCACCCCCACTCCATAACACCTCCTCCTCCATGCTTTACGGTGGGAAATACACATGCGGACATCCTCCGTTCACCCACACCGTGTCTCACAAAGACACGGCGGTTGGAACCAAAAATCTCCAATTTGGACTCCAGACCAAAGGACAAATTTCCACCGGTCTGATGTCCATTGCTCGTGTTTCTTGGCCCAAGCAGGTATCTTCTTCTTATTGGTGTCCTTTAGTAGTTGTTTCTTTGCAGCAATTCGACCATGAAAGCCTGATTCACACAGTCCCTTCTGAACAGTTGATGTTGAGATGTGTCTGTTACTTGAACTCTGTGAAGCATTTATTTGGGCTGCAATTTCTGAGGCTGGTAACTCTACTGAACTTATCCTCTGCAGCAGAAGTAACTCTGGGTCTTCCATTCCTGTGGCGGTCCTCATGAGAGCCAATTTCATCATAGCGCTTTATGGTTTTTGCGACCGCACAAAGTTCTTGAAATGTTCCGTATTGACTGACCTTCATGTCTTAAAGTAATGATGGACTGTCGTTTCTCTTTGATTATTTGAGCTGTTCTTTCCATAATATGGACTTGGTCTTTTACCAAATAGGGCTATCTTCTGTATACCCCCCCTACCACAACTTATTGGCTCAAACGCATTAAGAAGGAAATCAATTCCACAAATTAACTTTTAACAAGGCACACCTGTTAATTTAGGGTTAGGGTTAGGGTTACCTCATGAAGGTGGTTGAGAGAATGCCAAGAGTGTGCAAAGCTGTTATCAAGGCAAAGGGTGGCTATTTGAAGAATCTCAAATCTAAAATATATTTTGATTTGTTTAACACTTTTTTGGTTGCTACATGAATCCATATGTGTTATTTCATAGTTTTGATTTCTTCACTATTATTCTACAATGTAGAAAATAGTACAAATAAAGCAAAACCCTTGAATGAGTAGGTGTTCTGAAACTTTTGACCGGTAGTGTTATCCTCCCAAAACGTTGCAGATACTTTGGCTCCATATTGTCACTGATGTTTTCATTGTGGACCCAAGTCCCTTCTTCTCAGTCCACCACTGTTTGAAACTCATTATCTTTCACTGAGTGGAGGAGATGTTATTGGATGTCAAGGGGTTGCGACATTTGTCAAGAAAATTATAGAGCTAACCCCATTCTCCACAGCATTGGATTTACATCCCCCACCCCCCCCTCTCTCTCTCTCTCTCTCTCTCTCTCGCTCTTCCATTGTCTCTCAAATTTGGCCACTGTGTGTGGGTTTGTGCATGGGCACCTGTGTGTGTGTGTGTGTGTGTGTGTGTGTGTGTGTGTGTGTGTGTGTGTGTGGATGATGAATGATATCCGACAGTGTGAGCAGCCCTGTCCCCTTGTGATTGCGATAGGAGGGCTGCTCTCATTTTAGAGATGTGAGAGGAGTTAACAGACACAAACACACACACACACACACACACACACATGCACACACACTCACACACACACGCACGCACACACACACACACACACACACACACACACACACTTATTTTAGAGACGGGGGAGAGTTAGCAGAAAGAGACCTAGCTGATGAGAGTCGTACATCTTCCTCTCTATCAAACCAGACAGAAATCCTTCCTGGTGAAATCCTTCACATACCTGGTAATTTTGGATGCATCTCAATGAAACTATATTGTCACGCCCTGGCTCTGGGGACGCTTGTATGCTGAGCCAGGGTGTGAGTGTTCTTTGTGTTGTTCTAGTTTTGTGTTTCTAGGGTGTTCTAGTTATTGTGTTTCTATGTTGGCCAGAGTGGTTCTCAATCAGAGGCAACGAGTGTCAGCTGTTGCTGGTTGTCTCTGATTGGGAACCATATTTAAACAGTCTGTTTTTCCACAGTATTTGTGGGATCTTGTTCCTGTTGTAGGTTTGTGTTTTGCACCTTTGGACGTCACGTATCGTTTTTGTTATTTTGTTCGTGTATCGATAATAAAAGCATGTTCGCAAATAACGCTGCGCCTTCGTCCTCTGTATACGACGATCGTGACATATATGCAGAACAGCGCACTGTAGAAATACTCTAAAAATGATCTGTTTATTTACACATATGGTATAATATATAATAGCAGATGCCTTTATTCATAGCAACTTAGAGTCATAAATGCATACACTATTTTATTTTTAAAAGGGCTCCAAATGGCTTCTTTGCAGAGGGACAGGGTTCTACCAAGAACCGTTTTCATCAGAATAACCCTTTTTGGAAGAAAGAAAGGGTTCTTCATACAACCTTCTGAATCTGAATCAGCTTTGTCACTGAGTTTATTTTCTTTCTTTTAAATAGTGCCTGAGCATTAGTGTTTACCTCAGTGTTTAAACTGTAACATCAGGAGTTTGAGTAATCTGATCAGTTTAAACAGACGGGTGTGATAATGTTTTAAACTGTAACATCAGGAGTTTGAGTAATCTGATCAGTTTAAACAGACGGGTGTGATAATGTTTTAAACTGTAACATCAGGAGTTTGAGTAATCTGATCAGTTTAAACAGACGGGTGTGATAATGTTTTAAACTGTAACATCAGGAGTTTGAGTAATCTGATCAGTTTAAACAGACGGGTGTGATAATGTTTTAAACTGTAACATCAGGAGTTTGTGTAATCTGATCAGTTTAAACAGACGGGTGTGATAATGTTTTAAACTGTAACATCAGGAGTTTGAGTAATCTGATCAGTTTAAACAGACGGGTGTGATAATGTTTTAAACTGTAACATCAGGAGTTTGAGTAATCTGATCAGTTTAAACAGACGGGTGTGATAATGTTTTAAACTGTAACATCAGGAGTTTGAGTAATCTGATCAGTTTAAACAGACGGGTGTGATAATGTTTTAAACTGTAACATCAGGAGTTTGAGTAATCTGATCAGTTTAAACAGACGGGTGTGATAATGTTTTAAACTGTAACATCAGGAGTTTGAGTAATCTGATCAGTTTAAACAGACAGGTGTGATAATGTTTTAAACTGTAACATCAGGAGTTTGAGTAATCTGATCAGTTTAAACAGACGGGTGTGATAATGTTTTAAACTGTAACATCAGGAGTTTGAGTAATCTGATCAGTTTAAACAGATGGGTGTGATAATGTTTTAAACTGTAACATCAGGAGTTTGAGTAATCTGATCAGTTTAAACAGACGGGTGTGATAATGTTGGAGTAATCTGATCAGTTTAAACAGACGGGTGTGATAATGTTTTAAACTGTAACATCAGGAGTTTGTGTAATCTGATCAATTTAAACAGACAGGTGTGATAATGTTTTAAACTGTAACATCAGGAGTTTGAGTAATCTGATCAGTTTAAACAGACAGGTGTGATAATGTTTTAAACTGTAACATCAGGAGTTTGAGTAATCTGATCAGTTTAAACAGACAGGTGTGATAATGTTGGAGTAATCTGATCAGTTTAAACAGACAGGTGTGATAATGTTGTAAACTGTAACATCAGGAGTTTGAGTAATCTGATCAGTTTAAACAGACAGGTGTGATAATGTTTTAAACTGTAACATCAGGAGTTTGAGTAATCTGATCAGTTTAAACAGACGGGTGTGATAATGTTTTAAACTGTAACATCAGGAGTTTGAGTAATCTGATCAGTTTAAACAGACGGGTGTGATAATGTTTTAAACTGTAACATCAGGAGTTTGTGTAATCTGATCAGTTTAAACAGACAGGTGTGATAATGTTGGAGTAATCTGATCAGTTTAAACAGACAGGTGTGATAATGTTTTAAACTGTAACATCAGGAGTTTGAATAATCTGATCAGTTTAAACAGACGGGTAAAAAAAAAAGTTTGGAATATATGATTTGTAAGTTCAAATTGGAAGACCTGGTATTATCAGGTTATATACACTGCTCAAAAAAATAAAGGGAACACTTTAACAACACATCCTTGATCTGAATGAATGAAATAATCTTATTAAATACTTTTTTCTTTACATAGTTGAATGTGCTGACAACAAAATCACACAAAAATTATCAATGGAAATCAAATGTATCAACCCGTGGAGGTCTGGATTTGGAGTCACCCTCAAAATTAAAGTGGAAAACCACACTACAGGCTGATCCAACTTTGATGTAATGTCCTTAAAACAATCAAAATGAGGCTCAGTAGTGTATGTGGCTTCAACGTGCCTGTATGACCTCCCTACAACGCCTGGGCATGCTCCTGATGAGGTGGCGGATGGTCTCCTGAGGGATCTCCTCCCAGACCTGGACTAAAGCATCCGCCAACTCCTGGACAGTCTGTGGTGCAACGTGGCGTTGGTGGATGGAGCGAGACATGATGTCTCAGATGTGCTCAATTGGATTCAGGTCTGGGGAACGGGCGGGACAGTCCATAGCATCAATGCCTTCCTCTTGCAGGAACTGCTGACACACTCCAACCACATGAGGTCTAGCATTGTCTTGCATTAGGAGGAACCCAGGGCCAACCGCACCAGCATATGGTCTCACAAGGGGTCTTAGGATCTCATCTCGGTACCTAATGGCAGTCAGGCTACCTCTGGCGAGCACATGGAGGGCTGTGCGGCCCCCCAAAGAAATGCCACCCCACACCATGACTGACCCACCGCCAAACCGGTCATGCTGGAGGATGTTGCAGGCAGCAGAATGTTCTCCACGGCGTCTCCAGACTCTGTCACGTCTGTCACATGTGCTCAGTGTGAACCTGCTTTCATCTGTGAAGAGCACAGGGCGCCAGTGGCGAATTTGCCAATCTTGGTGTTCTCTGGCAAATGCCAAACGTCCTGCACGGTGTTGGGCTGTAAGCACAACCCCCACCTGTGGACGTCGGGTCCTCATACCACCCTCATGGAGTCTGTTTCTGACCATTTGAGCAGACACATGCACATTTGTGGCCTGCTGGAGGTCATTTTGCAGAGCTCTGGCAGTGCTCCTCCTGCTCCTCCTTGCACAAAGGTGGAGGTAGCGGTCCTGCTGCTCGGTTGTTGCCCTCCTACGGCCTCCTCCACGTCTCCTGATGTACTGGCCTGTCTCCTGGTAGCGCCTCCATGCTCTGGACACTACGCTGACAGACACAGCAAACCTTCTTGCCACAGCTCGCATTGATGTGCCATCCTGGATGAGCTGCACTACCTGAGCCACTTGTGTGGGTTGTAGACTCCGTCTCATGCTACCACTAGAGTGAAAGCACCGCCAGCATTCAAAAGTGACCAAAACATCAGCCAGGAAGCATAGGAACTGAGAAGTGGTCTGTTGTCACCACCTGCAGAACCACTTCTTTTTTGGGGGTGTCTTGCTAATTGCCTATAATTTCCACCTGTTGTCTATTCCATTTGCACAACAGCATGTGACATTTATTGTCAATCAGTGTTGCTTCCTAAGTGGACAGTTTGATTTCACAGAAGTGTGATTGACTTGGAGTTACATTGTGTTGTTTAAGTGTTCCCTTTATTTTTTTGAGCAGTGTATAATAGTTCTGAATGTTATTTTACTTCACTGACTCATTGAGGTTCATAGGCTAAAATAAATGAAATAAAAAGTCTTATGTCCCATTTCTAATCAACAATTCAAAGTAAAATACATAATTTTCTGCTTTAGATAAATGCTATACAAGGGTGGGGAATGCTGCTATCTTGTCCTTAAATTAGATGAAATTACATCAGTAAAAATCTGAATATGAAATAATTGGCAATCATCCCCACAGTCCACGTTGTGTGGTGATGAAGTCTATTTGCTTCCCTCTGAAGTTTTTAGAAAACATTCTATAAAAAAATAATACAGAAAAAATAACTGATATGAGACTTTTAAGCAGGTCAACATTCACAAGGCCGCAGGGCCAGACGGATTACCAGAACGTGTACTCCGAGTATACGCTAACCAACTGGCAAGTCTCTTCACTGACATTTTCAACATTTCCCTGACTGAGTCTGTAATACCAACATGTTTCAGGCAGACCACCACAGTCCCTGTGCCCAAGGACACTAAGATAACCTGCCTAAATGACTACCGGCCCGTAGCACTCAAGTCTGTAGCCATGAAGTGCTTTGAAAGGCTGGTCATGCTCACATCTACTCTTTATCCCGGAAACCCTAGACCCACTCCAATTTGCATACCGCCCAAACAGATCCACAAATGATGCAATCTCTATTGCACTCCACACTACCCTTTCCCACCTGGACAAGAGGAACACCTACGTGAGAATGCTATTCATTGACTACAGCTCAGCATTCAACACCATAGTGCCCTCAAAGCTCATCAATATGCTAAGGACCCTGGGACTAAACACCTCCCTCTGCAACTGGATCCTGGACTTCCTGACGGGCCACCCCCAGGTGGTAAGGGTAGGCAACAACACATCCGCCATGCTGATCCTCAACACAGGGGCCCCTTAGGGGTGCATGCTCAGTCCCCTCCTGTACTCCCTGGTCACTCATGACTGCATGGCCAGGCACGACTCCAACGCCATCATTAAGTTTGCCGACGACACAACAGTGGTAGGCTTGATCACAGACAACGATGAAACAGCCTATAGGGAGGAGGTCAGAGACCTGGCCGTGTGGTGCCAGGACAACAACCTCTCCCTCAACGTGACCAAGACAAAGGAGATGATTGTGGACTACAGGAAAAAAAAAGAGGACTGCGCACGCCCCCATTGTCATCGACGGGGCTGTAGTGGAACAGGTTGAGAGCTTCAAGTTCCTTGGTGTCCACATCACCAACGAACTATCATGGTCCAAACACACCAAGACAGTCGTGAAGAGGGCACGACAAAGCCTATTCCCCCTCAGGAGACTGAAAAGATTTGGCATGGGTCCTCAGATCCTCAAAAAGTTATACAGCTGCACCATCGAGATCATCCTGACTGGTTGTATCACCGCCTGGTATGGCAAATGCTCGGCCTCCGACCGCAAGGCACTACAGATGGTAGTGCGTACGGCCCAAAACATCACTGGGGCCAAGCTTCCTGCCATCCAGGACCTCTCTACCAGGCGGTGTCAGAGGAAGGCCCTCAAAATTGTCATAGACTCCAGCCACCCTAGTCATAGACTGTTCTCTCTGCTACTGCACAGCAAGCGGTACCGGAGTTCCAAGTCTAGGTCCAAAAGGCTTCTTAACAGCTTCTACCCCTAAGCCATAAAACTCCTGAACAGCTAATCATGGCTACCTGGATTATTTGCACTGCCCCCCCCACCCCCTCTTTTACGCTGTTGCTACTCTGATTATTATTTATGCATAGTCACTTTAACTCTACCCACATGTACATATTACCTCAATTACCTCGACTAACCGGTGCCCCTGCACATTGACTCTGTACTGGTACCCCCTGTATATAGCCTCCCTACTGTTATTTTATTTTACTGCTGCTATTTTTAATTTTTTACTTATCAATTTTTTTACTTCACACTTCTTTTTTCTTTTTTTAAAAACTGCATTGTTGGTTGATGGCTTCTAAGTAAGCATTTCACTGTAAGGTGACCTGTTGTATTCGGCGCATGTGGCAATTTGTTTTTGATTTTATTTGATATCTGTATTGATCTTTTCACCTGGCCCTGGCGTCAGTCCAGATTCCCATGGGATCAGTGTGTGTGTGTGTGTGTGTGTGTGTGTTTGTCGTTTCAGGACCCTAGGTAACCCAATGCCATTGATGGTCTCACACCACCTCTTATTGATCTATCACAATGTTCCACTGAGGGACCCAGGGACTCTGACACAAAATCACACACAAACAAATGCACGAACACACCCCCACACAGAGAGAGAGAGAGTTAGAGAGTGAGTGTGAGAGAGAGAGAGAGAGAGAGAGAGAGAGAGAGAGAGAGAGAGAGAGAGAGAGAGAGAGAGAGAGAGAGAGAGAGAGAGAGAGAGAGAGAGAGAGAGAGAGAGAGAGAGAGAGAGAGAGAGAGCTATTCACACAGGACTTGTATTTCTAGAAAGTGTTGGTTATTAACCCAGAATGTCTGTTATTCCAAAGAACGATTCGGACGGGATTAGTAAAACAGAAAACTGCCCCCTGTGAGTCTTTCTCAGAAGCCTGGAGGTTTTTATTCTAGGCTTGAAGATAGTTCATCATGCCCAGGCGATAACAGGCTACACTGATAATATGCTAATATTCTATACTGATAACATGCTAACAGGCTACACTGATAACATGCTAACAGGCTACACTGATAACATGCTAACAGGCTACACTGATAATATGATAACAAGCTACACTGATAACATGCTAACAAGCTACACTGACAACATGCTAATATTCTACACTGACAACTTGATAACAGGCTAAACTGATAACATGCTAATATTCTACACTGATAACTTGATAACAGGCTACATTGATAACATGCTAATATTCTACACTGATAACTTGATAACAGGCTACAATGATAACATGCTAATATTCTACACTGAAACTTGATAACAGGCTACACTGATAACATGATAACAAGCTACACTGACAACATGCTAACAAGCTACACTGACAACATGCTAATATTCTACACTGACAACTTGATAACAGGCTACACTGATAACATGCTAATATTCTACACTGACAACTTGATAACAAGCTACACAGATAACTTGATAACCATCTTTGGTATAGTGTCGCCATAATATTTTAATTAAGGAAGTGCATGTGATCATAATCAGTATTTTAGCGATCCGCAGTAAACGTCCTAAATGCCCCCCAGCCTGCAGTAAACATCCTAAATGCCCCCCAGCCTGCAGTAAACATCCTAAATGTCCCCCAGCCTGCAGTAAACATCCTAAATGCCCCCCAGCCGGCAGTAAACATCCTAAATGCCCCCCAGCCTGCAGTAAACATCCTAAATGCCCCCCAGCCTGCAGTAAACATCCTAAATGCCCCCCAGCCTGCAGTAAACATCCTAAATGCCCCCCAGCCTGCAGTAAATGTCCTAAATGCCCCCCAGCCTGCAGTAAACATTCTAAATGCCCCCCAGCCTGCAGTAAACGTCCTAAATGCCGCCCAGCCTGCAGTAAACATCCTAAATGCCCCCCAGCCTGCAGTAAACATCCTAAATGCCCCCCAGCCTGCAGTAAACATCCTAAATGCCCCCCAGCCTGCAGTAAACATCCTAAATGTCCCCCAGCCTGCAGTAAACGTCCTAAATGCCCCCCAGCCTGCAGTAAACATCCTAAATGTCCCCCAGCCTGCAGTAAACATCCTAAATGCCCCCCAGCCTGCAGTAAACATCCAAAATGCCCCCCAGCCTGCAGTAAACATCCTAAATGCCCCCCAGCCTGCAGTAAACATCCTAAACGCCCCCCAGCCTGCAGTAAACATCCTAAATGTCCCCCAGCCTGCAGTAAACGTCCTAAATCCCCCCCAGCCTGCAGTAAACATCCTAAATGTCCCCCAGCCTGCAGTAAACATCCTAAATGCCCCCCAGCCTGCAGTAAACATCCAAAATCCCCCCCAGCCTGCAGTAAACATCCTAAATGCCCCCCAGCCTGCAGTAAACATCCTAAATGCCCCCCAGCCTGCAGTAAACATCCTAAATGTCCCCCAGCCTGCAGTAAACGTCCTAAATGCCCCCCAGCCTGCAGTAAACATCCTAAATGTCCCCCAGACTGCAGTAAACATCCTAAATGCCCCCCAGCCTGCAGTAAACATCCTAAATGTCCCCCAGCCTGCAGTAAACATCCTAAATGTCCCCCAGCCTGCAGTAAACATCCTAAATGCCACCCAGCCTGCAGTAAACATCCCAAATGTCCCCCAGCCTTCAGTAAACATCCCAAATGCCCCCCAGCCTGCAGTAAACATCCTAAATGCCCCCCAGCCTGCAGTAAACATCCTAAATGTCACCCAGCCTGCAGTAAACATCCTAAATGCCCCCCAGCCTGCAGTAAACATCCTAAATGCCCCCCAGCCTGCAGTAAACATCCTAAATGCCCCCCAGCCTGCAGTAAACATCCTAAATGCCCCCCAGCCAGCAGTAAACATCCTAAATGTCCCCCAGCCTGCAGTAAACATCCTAAATGCCCCCCAGCCTGCAGTAAACATCCTAAATGCCCCCAGCCTGCAGTAAACATCCTAAATGACCCCCAGCCTGCAGTAAACATCCTAAATGTCCCCCAGCCTGCAGTAAACATCCTAAATGCCCCCCAGCCTGCAGTAAACGTCCTAAATGCCTCCCAGCCTGCAGTAAACATCCTAAATGCCCCCCAGCCTGCAGTAAACATCCTAAATGCCCCCAGCCTGCAGTAAATGTCCTAAATGCCCCCCAGCCTGCAGTAAACATCCTAAATGCCCCCCAGCCTGCAGTAAACATCCTAAATGACCCCCAGCCTGCAGTAAACATCCTAAATGCCCCCCATTCTGCAGTAAACATCCTAAATGCCCCCCAGCCTGCAGTAAACATCCTAAATGACCCCCAGCCTGCAGTAAACATCCAAAATGTCCCCAGCCTGCAGTAAACATCCTAAATGCCCCCCAGCCTGCAGTAAACATCCTAAATGCCCCCCAGCCTGCAGTAAACATCCTAAATGCCCCCCAGCCTGCAGTAAACATCCAAAATGCCCCCCAGCCTGCAGTAAACATCCTAAATGCCCCCCAGCCTGCAGTAAACATCCTAAACGCCCCCCAGCCTGCAGTAAACATCCTAAATGTCCCCCAGCCTGCAGTAAACGTCCTAAATCCCCCCCAGCCTGCAGTAAACATCCTAAATGTCCCCCAGCCTGCAGTAAACATCCTAAATGCCCCCCAGCCTGCAGTAAACATCCAAAATCCCCCCCAGCCTGCAGTAAACATCCTAAATGCCCCCCAGCCTGCAGTAAACATCCTAAATGCCCCCCAGCCTGCAGTAAACATCCTAAATGTCCCCCAGCCTGCAGTAAACGTCCTAAATGCCCCCCAGCCTGCAGTAAACATCCTAAATGTCCCCCAGACTGCAGTAAACATCCTAAATGCCCCCCAGCCTGCAGTAAACATCCTAAATGTCCCCCAGCCTGCAGTAAACATCCTAAATGTCCCCCAGCCTGCAGTAAACATCCTAAATGCCACCCAGCCTGCAGTAAACATCCTAAATGTCCCCCAGCCTGCAGTAAACATCCTAAATGCCCCCCAGCCTGCAGTAAACATCCTAAATGCCCCCCAGCCTGCAGTAAACATCCTAAATGCCCCCCAGCCTGCAGTAAACATCCTAAATGCCCCCCAGCCTGCAGTAAACATCCTAAATGTCCCCCAGCCTGCAGTAAACATCCTAAATGCCCCCCAGCCTGCAGTAAACATCCTAAATGACCCCCAGCCTGCAGAAAACATCCTAAATGTCCCCCAGCCTGCAGTAAACATCCTAAATGCCCCCCAGCCTGCAGTAAACATCCTAAATGCCCCCCAGCCTGCAGTAAACATCCTAAATGCCCCCCAGCCTGCAGTAAACATCCTAAATGTCCCCCAGCCTGCAGTAAACATCCTAAATGCCCCCCAGCCTGCAGTAAACGTCCTAATTGCCCCCCAGCCTGCAGTAAACGTCCTAAATGCCCCCCAGCCTGTAGTAAACATCCTAAATGCCCCCCAGCCTGCAGTAAACATCCTAAATGCCACCCAGCCTGCAGTAAACATCCTATATGTCCCCCAACCTTCAGTAAACGTCCTAAATGTCCCCCAGCCTGCAGTAAACATCCTAAATGCCCCCCAGCCTGCAGTAAACATCCTAAATGCCCCCCAGCCTGCAGTAAACATCCTAAATGCCCCCCAGCCTGCAGTAAACATCCTAAATGGCCCCAGCCTGCAGTAAACGTCCTAAATGTCCCCCAGCCTGCAGTAAACATCCTAAATGCCCCCCAGCCTGCAGTAAACATCCTAAATGCCCCCAGCCTGCAGTAAACGTCCTAAATGCCCCCCAGCCTGCAGTAAACATCCTAAATGCCCCCCAGCCTGCAGTAAACATCCCAAATGCCCCCCAGCCTGCAGTAAAGGTCCTAAATGCCACCCAGCCTGCAGTAAACATCCTAAATGTCCCCCAGCCTGCAGTAAACGTCCTAAATGTCCCCCAGCCTGCAGTAAACATCCTAAATGCCCCCCAGCCTGCAGTAAACATCCTAAATGCCCCCCAGCCTGCAGTAAACATCCTAAATGCCCCCCAGCCTGCAGTAAACATCCTAAATGCCCCCCAGCCTGCAGTAAACATCCTAAATGTCCCCCAGCCTGAAGTAAACATCCTAAATGCCCCCCAGCCTGCAGTAAACATCCTAAATGCCCCCCAGCCTGCAGTAAACATCCTAAATGCCCCCCAGCCTGCAGTAAACATCCTAAATGCCCCCCAGCCTGCAGTAAACATCCTAAATGCCCCCCAGCCTGCAGTAAACGTCCTAAATGCCCCCCAGCCTGCAGTAAACATCCTAAATGCCCCCCAGCCTGCAGTAAACATCCTAAATGCCCCCCAGCCTGCAGTAAACGTCCTAAATGCCACCCAGCCTGCAGTAAACATCCTAAATGTCCCCCAGCCTGCAGTAAACATCCTAAATGCCCCCCAGCCAGCAGTAAACATCCTAAATGCCACCCAGCCTGCAGTAAACGTCCTAAATGCCCCCCAGACTGCAGTAAACATCCTAAATGTCCCCCAGCCTGCAGTAAACATCCTAAATGTCCCCCAGCCTGCAGTAAACGTCCTAAATGCCCCCCAGCCTGCAGTAAACATCCTAAATGCCCCCCAGCCTGCAGTAAACATCCTAAATGCCCCCCAGCCTGCAGTAAACATCCTAAATGCCACCCAGCCTGCAGTAAACATCCTAAATGTCCCCCAGCCTGCAGTAAACGTCCTAAATGTCCCCCAGCCTGCAGTAAACATCCTAAATGTCCCCCAGCCTGCAGTAAACATCCTAAATGCCCCCCAGCCTGCAGTAAACATCCTAAATGTCCCCCAGCCTGCAGTAAACATCCTAAATGGCCCCAGCCTGTAGTAAACGTCCTAAATGCCCCCCAGCCTGCAGTAAACGTCCTAAATGTCCCCCAGCCTGCAGTAAACGTCCTAAATGTCCCCCAGCCTGCAGTAAACATCCTAAATGCCACCCAGCCTGCAGTAAGCATCCTAAATGCCCCCCAGCCTGCAGTAAACATCCTAAATGCCCCCCAGCCTGCAGTAAACATCCTAAATGCCCCCCAGCCTGCAGTAAACATCCTAAATGCCCCCCAGCCTGCAGTAAACGTCCTAAATGCCCCCCAGCCTGTAGTAAACGTCCTAAATGCCCCCCAGCCTGTAGTAAACGTCCTAAATGTCCCCCAGCCTGCAGTAAACATCCTAAATGTCCCCCAGCCTGCAGTAAACGTCCTAAATGCCCCCCATTCTGTAGTAAACATCCTAAATGTCCCCCAGCCTGTAGTAAACGTCCTAAATGCCCCCCAGCCTGCAGTAAACGTCCTAAATGTCCCCCAGCCTGCAGTAAACATCCTAAATGTCCCCCAGCCTGCAGTAAACATCCTAAATGCCCCCCAGCCTGCAGTAAACATCCTAAATGACCCCCAGCCTGCAGTAAACATCCTAAATGCCCCCCAGCCTGCAGTAAACGTCCTAAATGCCCCCCAGCCTGCAGTAAACATCCTAAATGCCCCCCAGCCTGCAGTAAACATCCTAAATGCCCCCCAGCCTGCAGTAAACATCCTAAATGCCCCCCAGCCTGCAGATGTAAGCTAAATAGCACACTTGCACTTGAGATTACATTGATATCTTCTCAAACAATCCTTACGTTGTACAGAAGAGATATTAAAGGGCCATTTTACTTTAAAACAGGTTTTTTATACACTTCTCATAAATTTTTCATTAAGAGCTCCAAATATCATTATGTTAATTTGTAATAAAACCTTACATTTTGGGTTATAATATGAGAAAAACAGTTGTGCTAAACACATCAGGCTTTTCTAAGTTATATTCTAGATGCAAATATCAAGAATTGAAATGACCATTGAACAGATCCCAGACTGTACCGTTAATACGCTCTCATTATACAAATATTATTATTTTGGCCACGGGGGCTTCATAACTAGTGTGATTATGAAGAGGGTCTCAGGAGGGGTCTCTCTGTGCTTCCTGCTTTCCTGTGTCAGTGATGTCACCGTAACCAGAGCAACGGTAGTCAGGTGCCACATGTGTATTGTATTTTTGAAGGTGGGAGCACACACTCATGCATGCACGTACTCACACACACACACACACACACACACACACACACACACACACACACACACACACACACACACACACACACACACACACACACATGCAGGGAGATGCTGAGGGGCCGCTGTGATATGGCCTGAGGACAAGCTGAGAGAGCCTTTGGGGCGGAAGAGAGAGATCAAGGTATATCATATCAGAGGAAAGAAAGAGAGATAGACCACGGACGATGTGTGTGAAGGAGCGATAAAGAGAGGAAAGGGGTAAAGGAAGGGGGAGAGGGATGTCATATCTTTGAAAAGAAAGAGAGGGAGTGGAAATGAGAAAGATGGAAATAGAAAGATGAATCCAGATATTGGCATTAGAGATAGAGGTATCCTGTTCAAAGTGTTTTGCCTCATACTTTCCAGTATGGAAAAACTCAAAGGAGGTCTCTAAAGAATTTAACAAAAAAAAACTTCACTTTGAGCTTAGATAACAAACAAATGTATCGCAATAAACTTTCATAAAGTTGCCTGTGTGTGTGTGTGTGTGTGTGTGTGTGTGTGTATGTGTGTGTGTGTGTGTGTGTATAAAACCGTAATGTAATGCATAAGCCAGAAAGCTCATCCAAAACCCTTATCCAATGCCTTTGAATCAAATACAAACAGATTCACTTCAGACTGTAAATAACCTGAATAGGACATACAATCCGCCCTCTGCATTCAGCTTCTGTTGTATAATAGTGCTGTTGGCCTGCGTTCTTTCTTTACATTCTGTTGAGGGCACGCCAGGTATTTACATTTACATTTTAGTCATTTAGCAGACGCTCTTATCCAGAGCGACTTACAGTTACACACCAGGAAGCTAGCTACGGTGCTAGCTAAAGTGTTAGCCACATAGAGATGAGTAAGCCTATAAAGACAATTTTAAACATTTTTCAGAAACAGGAGAATAAATATTCTCGAACACTGCCCCCCCCCCCCCCCCCCCTAATGTACCAGGTATGATAACTAGACTAGCTAGTCCTGTCCCCTTAGCAGAAAAACACCCCCAAAGCATAATGTTTCCACATCCATGTTTGACGGTGGGGATGGTGTTCTTGGGGTCATAGGCAGCATTCCTCCTCCTCCAAACACGGCGAGTTGAGTTGATGCCAAAGAACTCCATTTTGGTCTCATCTGACCACAACACTTTCACCCAGTTCTCCTCTGAATCATTCAGATGTTCATTGGCAAACTTCAGATGGGCCTGTATATGTGCTTTCTTGAGCAGGGGGACCTTGCGGGCGCTGCAGGATTTCAGTCCTTCACGGCGTAGTGTGTTACCAATTGTTTTCTTGGTGACTATGGTCCCAGCTGCCTTGAGATCATTGACAAGATCCTCCCGTGTAGTTCTGGGCTGATTCCTCACCGTTCTCATGATGATTGCAACTCCACGAGGTGAGATCTTGCATGGAGCCCCAGGCCGAGGGAGATTGACAGTTCTTTTGTGTTTCTTCCATTTGCGAATAATCGCACCAACTGTTGTTACCTTCTCACCAAGCTGCTTGGCGATGGTCTTGTAGCCCATTCCAGCCTTGTGTAGGTCTACAATCTTGTCCCTGACATCCTTGGAGAGCTCTTTGGTCTTGGCCATGGTGGAGAGTTTGGAATCTGATTGATTGATTGCTTCTGTGGACAGGTGTCTTTATACAGGTAACAAACTGAGATTAGGAGCACTCCCTTTAAGAGTGTGCTCCTAATCTCAGCTCGTTACCTGTATAAAAAAAAACCTGGGAGCCAGAAAAATCTTTCTGATTGAGAGGGGGTCAAATACTTATTTCCCTCATTTAAATGCAAATCAATTTGTAACATTTTTGACATGCGTTTTTTCAGGATTTTTTTGTTGTTATTCTGTCTCTCACTGTTCAAATAAATATACCATTACAATTATAGACTGATCATTTCTTTGTCAGTGGGCCAACGTACAAAATCAGCAGGGGATCAAATACTTTTTTTCCTCACTGTATATCCGGAGAGAGCCGTGATTCCGTGAAACAGAGTATGTTACAGTCCCTGATGTCTCTCTGGAAGGAGATCATCGCCCTGAGTTCGTCTACTTTATTGTCCAGAGACTGAACATTAGCTAGTAATATACTCGGAAGCGGTGGATGGTGTGCACGCCTCCTGAGTCGGACTAGAAGTCCACTCCGAATACCTCTTCTCCGCCAGCTGCGTCTTGGAGCAGCCTCTGGGATAAGTTCAATTTGCTTGAGGGGAAGTTGTATTCCTGGTCGTAATGCTGGTGAGTTACCGCCGCTCTGATATCCAACATTTATTTCCGGCAGTATGTAATAACATAAAATAACGTTCTGGGCTAATAATGTAAGAAATAACAAAAACATTTTAAAAATACTGCAAAGTTGCTTAAGATCTAGAAGCAGAGTTTCCATGTCTGTCGGCGCCATGTGCAAAGCCAAGCATCGGCTGAAGTGGTGTAAAGCAGTGGAAACGCGTTCTCTGGAGTGATGAATCATGCTTCACCATGCAGCAGTCCAACGGACAAATCTGGGTTTGGTGAATACCAGGAGAACGCTACCTGACTGAATGGATGGTACCAACTGTAAAGTTTGGTGGTGGAGGAATAATGGTCTGGGGCTGTTTTTCATGGTTCGGGCTAGTCCCCTTAGGTTCAGCATACAATGACATTCTAGACGATTCTGGGGAAGGCCCTTTCTTGCTTCCGTGCACAAAGCGAGGTCCATATAGAAATGGTTTGTCGAGATCAGTGTGGAAGAACTTGACTGGCCTGCACAGAGCCCTGACCTCAACCCCATCGAACACCTTCAGGATGAATTGGAAACCAACTGTGAGCCAGGCCTAATCGCCCAACATCAGTGCCTGACCTCACTAATGCTCTTGTGGCTGAATGGATGCAAGTCTCCGCAGCAAGTTCCAACATCTAGTGGAAAGCCTTCCCAGAAGAGTGGAGGCTGATATAGCAGCAAAGGGGGGACCAACTCCATATTAATGACCATGATTTTGGAATGAGATGTTCGACAAGCTGGTGTCCACATACTTTTGGCATATGTAGTGTATATTGATTGATCTTTCTCTATAATTCTGAATCCCCTTAATTTAATTGATTGTATACAGGTATATACACTGAACAAAAATATAAACGCAACATGTAAAGTGTTGGTCCCATGTTTCATGAGCTGAAATAAAAGATCCCAGAAATGTCCAGATGCACAAAAAGCTTATTTCTCTCAAACTTTGTGGACAGATGTGTTTACATACCTGTTATTGAGCATTTCTTCTTTGCCAAGATAATCCATACACCTGACAGGTGTGGCATATTAAGAAGCTGATTAAACAGCATGATTATTACACAGGTGTACCTTGTGTTGGGGACAATAAAAGGCCACTCTAAAATGTGCAGTTTTGTCACACAACACAATGCCACAGATGTCTCAAGTTTTGAGGCAGTGTGCAATTGGCATGCTGACTGCAGGAATGTCCAACAGAGCTGTTGCCAGAGAATTGAATGTTCGTTGTTCTACCATAAGCCGTCTCCAAAGAGAATTTGGCAGTATGTCCAACCGGCCTCAAAACCACAGGCCACGTATAACCACGCCAGCCCAGGACCTCCACAGGTCTCTGGATGCCTCTGTCACCTAAAGCTGATGCATCGGAACACACACTGAATCAATGCATTTGTAAAATGTGCTTCCTCCTGTCGTTGATTCCCGTATTCCTCTCCTCCCACTGAAAGCTAATATGTAACACATAATAAATGTGTGTGTCTGTGTGTTTGTGTGTGTGCGTGTGCACGTGCCTGCGTGTGTGTGCGTGTGTGTGTGTGTGTGTGTGTTGAAGGACTGGAAGCAACTCATTCAGAACCATGAGGACTTCACGCTCGCTTAGCCAGCTAATGATTTTAAAATAACTTAATTAGTACAAGCTGACAACCTGAACAGGTATCATTTGTCACATTTGGTGAAACAGGAGATTTCTGAGGTAAGACATTTCCTCAAATTATTTCAGTAAATGTTTCAGTAAATACAGTATGTGATGATGATGACTATATTTCAGTGTCAAGGACGTTTCTTACACTCATCAATCTGAATCTCTCATCTCAAACTGCATTGAAAAACATAATAAACCTTGCCATAGGAGGAGCAATGATTCTACTCAATTATTTACAGTGCCTTCGGAAAGTATTCATAGCCCTTGACTTATTCCACATTTTGTTGTGTTACAGCCTGAATTCAAAATGAATTAAATTGATTTGTTTTCTCCCACATCTACACAAAACACTCCATAATGACAAAGTGAAAACATGTTTTAAAAAATGTAAGCAAATGTATTGAAAATGAAATACAGAAATATCTAATTTCCATAAGTATTCACACCCCTGAATCCATACATTTTAGGAGTACCTCTGGCGGCGATTACAGCTTTGAGTCATCTTGGGTATGTCTGTATCAGCTTTGCACATCTGGATTTGGGGATTTTCTCCCATTCTTCCTTTAAGATTTTCTCAAGCTCTGTTAAATTAGATGGGGAGAGGCGGTAAACAGCAATCTTCAAGTCTTTCCACAGATTTTCAAAGGGATTCAAGTCTCGGCTTTGGCTAGGCCACTCAAGGACTTTCACATTCTTGTTCTGAAGCCACTACAGCGTCGCTTTGGCTGTATGCTTGGGGTCATTGTCCTGTTGGAACGTAAATCTTCGCCCCAGTCTAAGGTCGCTTACACTCTGAAGCAGGTTCTCTTTAAGGATTTGCCTGTATTTGGCTCCATTAATTGTTCCCTCTATCCTTACCAGTCTCCCAGTCCCTGCTGCTGAAAAGCATCCCCATAGCATGACGCTGCCACCACCATGCTTCACGGTAGGAATGGTGTTATACTGGTGATGAGCTATACCTGGTGTTCTCCAGACATTCAGGCCAAAGAGTTACATTTTGGTCTTTCACATGCTTATTTTTGCTTCCGTCTCTCCCATAATGCCCAGATGGCTGAAGTTCTGTAGAGGCTGTTAAACTTGGTCCTGTGGGTGGTATTGCGTGATTCAGTTGGTAGCATGGCGCTTACAATGCCAAGGGTTGTCAGTTTGATTCCAGCTGGGGGTCACCCTTGCAAAAATGTGTGAACGTTTCAATGTAAGTCGCTTTGGATAAGCTAAACTGAATATATTTAAATATATATATATATTTACAGTGCCTTCGGAAAGTATTCAGACCCCTTTACTTTTTCCACATTTTGTAATGTTACAGCCTTATTCTAAAATGGATTACATTGTTTTTCCCCCCTCATCAATCTACACACAATACCCCATAATGATAAACAAAAAACAGGTTTTTAGACATGTTTGCTAATTTATTTAAAATAAAAAACGGAAATATCAGCTTTACATAAGTATCCGCTGAAAAACATCCCCACAGCATAATGCTTCCACAACCATGCTTCACCGTAGGGATGGTGCCTTTTGGCAAACTCCAAGCGGGCTGTCATGTGCCTTTTACTGAGGAGTGGCTTCCTTCTGGCCACTCTACCATAAAGGCCTGATTGGTGGAGTGCTGCAGAGATGGTTGTCCTTCTGGAAGGTTCTCCCATCTCCACAGAGGAACTCTGGAGCTCTTTCAGTGTGACCATCGGGTTCTTGGTCACCTCCCTGACCAAGGCCCTTCTCTCCTGGTTGCTCAGTTTGGCCGGGCGGCCAGCTCTAGGAAGAGTCTTGGTGGTTCCAAACTTCTTCCATTTAGGAATGATGGAGGCCACTGTGTTCTTGGGGACCTTCAATGATGCAGAAATGTTTAGGTACCCTTCCCCAGATCTGTGCCTCGACACAATCCTGTCTCGGAGCTCTACGGACAATTCCTTCGACCTCATGGTTTGGTTTTTGCTCTGACATGTCCTGTCAACTGTGGGACCTTATATAGACAGGTGTGTGCCTTTCCAAATCATGTCCAATCAATTTAATTTACCACAGGTGGACTCCAATCAAGTTGTAGAAACATCTTAATCATATCTCAATAACCCAGCATCAATAACACAGCATCAACAACCCAACCTTGCTGTTTTTAACCCCCTAGAGTCAATTGACACACTGGTGAGTCAATCTAATTAACATCATGTAAAAAAAATCCCAATCTAAATCCGTCAGTTTAAGCGAGAGATATCTGTTTTTTTTTTTTTTGTTGCATTGGATGAGTCTCAATCCACAGCATCCGCCGATGTCGCACTTCTGCATCTGAGGTGAACGGTGTCAGAGCTAGAGCGGCGTTTGTCAGACCCGGTCTTCTCACGAAAACATCTGTAGCCTCCAAATGGTTTGACCTATACAAATATTATGTTCCACTCTGTGGAAAGGGATGACTCTCACAAAACACGATGGTGTTCTCTGATTGGCTCTACGACCCCCATAAGTGTCAGGGGCCTTGTCTGAAGTCGGTACCATCAATGTGCCCAACTTCTGTTTTGTAGCGTCCTAACCGTTTGGGCTACAAACTCATGTGACTCAACTGAGAGCTTCTCACGAACATGATGACGTTCTCCGATTTGCTCTACTACCCCTGCAAGTGTCACGGGACTCGTCTGAAGGTAACCGGTACCGGTAAAAAATAAAATAATGGAAGGGAGCTTTGTACCAACTCAAAAAAGGGGTTAAATATGTGTAAATGAACACTATAAATATTTTCTGAGCTTTCATAAATATCTCCTAGATACAGAGCAGACACTTCAGAACCTTGTTTCTTATGATTTATATTTCAACTGTCTTTTTGCCGTTTATGAATGTGTTATTCAATGCGTTTCTCTGGGATGTAGTAGTAAAAGCCAAATACTATATTTTATCAAATAATGTTTTTATATATTTTTTTTATTACCTAAAGGGGTCCTACAGTTCAAAATCAAATAAATAAATGTTCCATAGTATGACCATCTTAAAACAATTCCATACGTCATCCAAACAACCCAGCATTTAAAAAAAAAGAATATGATAAAATTGAGTACTATATGATAAGATAGAATACTATACTTTATCTTTCCAGTAGAGCAGGGTAGGGCAGGACAGGGCAGGGCAGGGCAGGGCAGGACAGGACAGGAGAGGAGAGGACAGGGCAGGGCAGGGCAGGACAGGACAGGACAGGAGAGGACAGGACAGGACAGGAGAGGGCAGGACAGGACAGGACAGGACAGGACAGGACAGGACAGGGCAGGACAGAGCAGGGCAGGGCAGGGCAGGGCAGGGCAGGGCAGGGCAGGGCAGGGCAGGGCAGGACAGGACAGGACAGGACAGGGCAGGACAGGGCAGGACAGGGCAGGACAGGACAGGACAGGACAGGACAGGACAGGAGAGGTCAGACAGATTGTGTGTGTGAGTGTGTAGGACAACAGACAGAGGTAACAGCAACTAATTTTTCGAAGGAAAACCTCCTTCTCATCTCCTTTTTGTCTGTCTGTATAATTCCGGCTTAGCCCCAAAACAGCACACTATTCCCAGGTCAAAAGTAGTGCACCATATAGGGTATACAGGACAGTACCATTTGGGACACATCCTCTGGTTTCCCAGCATGCAGCTCAGCAGAGGACAGAGCAGAGAGAGAGAGAGAGAGAGAGAGAGAGAGAGAGGCTCCTCTTCAGATTTCCAGCTGAAATCCAATGTGGTGTTCTTTAGTTTCCAGAGGGTCGCTGGCGTTATGATTTTAACGTCATGATGATGAGACAACCGTCACCACAGGAAACTAAACAACAGTATGATAGGAATGGAGATATGGAAGCACAAACAGGCAGACACCAACACACTACCGCTCACACACACACGCATGCACAAACACATAGACATACACATGGGCGTGCTCACACACACACACACACATACACACACACACACACACACACACAAACACGCACACGCACACACGCACGCACGCACGCACACACACACACACACAAACACAAACACGCACGCGCACACAAACACGCACGCGCACACGAACACGCACGCACACACACACACACAAACACAAACACAAACACACACACACACAAACACACAAACACCTCTCCAACTTTATTTTGGGGGGGGGGGGGGGGGGGGGGGGTAGATCAGCTTAATATTGCAGATAGATTGTATCTTCTATCAATGTAATTGTCTGCATCACTTCCAATCACCCATGTTTTTATTTATATATACTCCCCTTTATTACTTTCCAACCCCGCCACCCTTTCCCTACTTGGGGTAAACTAGTGAACAACAATGCTTAGGCCTCTACTTCCAGCTTATACAGTGGGGAAAAAAAGTATTTAGTCAGCCACCAATTGTGCAAGTTCTCCCACTTAAAAAGATGAGAGAGGCCTGTAATTTTCATCATAGGTACACGTCAACTATGACAGACAAAATGAGAAAAAAATATCCAGAAAATAACATTGTAGGATTTTTAATGAATTTATTAGCTAATTATGGTGGAAAATAAGTATTTGGTCAAAGACATAAGTTTCTCAATACTTTGTTATATACCCTTTGTTGGCAATGACACAGGTCAAACGTTTTCAGTAAGTCTTCACAAGGTTTTCAAATCAAATCAAATCAAATTGTATTGGTCACATGCGCCGAATACAACAGGTGCAGACATTACAGTGAAATGCTTACTGACAGCCCTTAACCAACAGTGCATTTATTTTTAACAAAAAAAGTAAAAATAAAACAACAACAAAAAAAGTGTTGAGAAAAAAAAGAGCAGAAGTAAAATAAAGTGACAGTAGGGAGGCTATATATACAGGGGGGTACCGTTGCAGAGTCAATGTGCGGGGGCACCGGCTAGTTGAGGTAGTTGAGGTAATATGTACATGTGGGTAGAGTTAAAGTGACTATGCATAAATAATTAACAGAGTAGCAGCAGCGTAAAAAGGATGGGGTGGGGGGGCAGTGCAAATAGTCCGGGTAGCCATGATTAGCTGTTCAGGAGTCTTATGGCTTGGGGGTAGAAGCTGTTGAGAAGTCTTTTGGACCTAGACTTGGCACTCCGGTACCGCTTGCCGTGCGGTAGCAGAGAGAACAGTCTATGACTAGGGTGGCTGGAGTCTTTGACAATTTTGAGGGTCTTCCTCTGACACCGCCTGGTATAGAGGTCCTGGATGGCAGGAAGCTTGGCCCCAGTGATGTACTGGACCATACGCACTACCCTCTGTAGTGCCTTGCGGTCGGAGGCCAAGCAGTTGCAATACCAGGCGGTGATGCAACCAGTCAGGATGCTCTCGATGGTGCAGCTGTAGAATATTTTGAGGATCTGAGGACCCATGCCAAATCTTTTCAGTCTCCTGAGGGGGAATAGGCTTTGTCATGCCCTCTTCACGACTGTATTGGTGTGTTTGGACCATGATAGTTCGTTGGTGATGTGGACACCAAGGAACGTGAAGCTCTCAACCTGTTCCACTACAGCCCCGTCAATGAGAATGGGGGCGTGCTCAGTCCTCTTTTTTTTTCCTGTAGTCCACAATCATCTCCTTTGTCTTGGTCACATTGAGGGAGAGGTTGTTGTCCTGGCACCACACGGCCAGGTCTCTGACCTCCTCCCTATAGTCTGTCTCATCGTTGTCGGTGATCAGGCCTACCACTGTTGTGTCGTCGGCAAACTTAATGATGGTGTTGGAGTCGTGCCTGGCCATGCAGTCATGGGTGAACAGAGAGTACAGGAGGGGACTGAGCACGCACCCCTGAGGGGCCCCCGTGTTGAGGATCAGTGTGGCAGATGTGTTGTTACCTACCCTTACCACCTGGAGGTGGCCCATCAGGAAGTCCAGGATCCAGTTGCAGAGGGAGGTGTTTAGTCCCAGGATCCTTAGCTTAGTGATGAGCTTAGAGGGCACTATGGTGTTGAATGCTGAGCTGTAGTCAATGAATAGCATTCTCACGTATGTGTTCCTCTTGTCCAGGTGGGAAAGGGCAGTGTGGAGTGCAATAGAGATTGCATCATCTGTGGATCTGTTGGGGCGGTATGCAAATTGGAGTGGGTATAGGGTTTCTGGGATAATGCTGTTGATGTGAGCCATGACCAGCCTTTCAAAGCACTTCATGGCTACAGACGTCAGTGCTACGGGTCGGTAGTCATTTAGGCAGGTTATCTTAGAGTCCTTGGGCACGGGGACTATGGTGGTCTGCTTGAAACATGTTGGTATTACAGACTCAGTCAGGGACATGTTGAAAATGTCAGTGAAGACACTTGCCAGTTGATCAGCACATGCTCGGAGTACACGTCCTGGTAATCCGTCTGGCCCTGCGGCCTTGTGAATGTTGACCTGCTTAAAAGTCTTACTCACATCGGCTACGGAGAGCGTGATCACATAGTCATCCGGAACAGCTGGTGCTCTCATGCATGCTTCAGTGTTGCTTGCCTCGAAGCGAGCATAGAAGTGGTTTAGCTCGTTTAGTATAGTTTTCAAGCCCTGCCACATCCGACGAGCGTCAGAGCCAGTGTAGTACGATTCAAACTTAGTCCTGTATTGACTCTTTGCCTGTTTGATTGTTCGTCGGAGGTCATAGCGGGATTTCTTATAAGCGTCCGGGTTAGAGTCCCGTTCCTTGAAAGCGGCAGCTCTACCCTTTAGCTCAGTGCGGATGTTTCCTGTAATCCATGGCTTCTGGTTGGGGTATGTACGTACGGTCACTGTGGGGACGACATCATCGATGCACTTATTGATGAAGCCAGTGACTGATGTGGTGTACTCCTCAATGCTATCTGAAGAATCCCGGAACATGTTCCAGTCTGTGCCAGCAAAACAGTCCTGTAGCTTAGCATCTGTGTCATCTGACCACTTTTTTATTAACCGAGTCACTGGTGCTTCCTGCTTTAGTTTTTGCTTATAAGCAGGAATCAGGAGGATAGAGTTATGGTCAGATTTGCCAAATGGAGGGCGAGGGAGAGCTTTTTATGCGTCTCTGTGTGTGGAGTAAAGGTGGTCTAGAGTTTTTTTTTCCCTCTGGTTGCACATTTAACATGCTGGTAGAAATTAGGTAGAACGGATTTAAGTTTCCCTGCATTAAAGTCCCCGGCCACTAGGAGCGCTGCATCTGGATGAGCGTTTTCCTGTTGATTTATGGCCTTTTACAACTCATTCAGTGCAATCTTAATGCCAGCATTGGTTTGTGGTGGTAAATAGACAGCTATGAAAAATATAGATGAAAACTCTCTTGGTAAATAGTGTGGTCTACAGCTTATCATAAGATACTCTACCTCAGGCGAGCAAAACCTTGATACTTCCTTAGTATTTGATTTTGTGCACCAGCTGTTGTTTACAAATATACACAGACCGCCACCCCTTGTCTTACCGGAGTCAGCCGTTCTATCCTGCCGATGTAGCGTATAGCCCGCTAGCTGTATGATATCCATGTCATCGTTCAGCCACGACTCGGTGAAACATAAGATATTACAGTTTTTAATGTCCCGTTGGTAGGAAAACCGTAATCTTAAGTCATCCAATTCATTTTCAAATGATTGAACGTTGGGTAATAGGATTGATGGAAGAGGCAGTTTACTCGCTCGCCGTCGGATCCTTACAAGGCACCCGATCTACGTCCACGATATCTCCGTCTCTTCCTCACGAGAATGACGGGGATTTGGGCCTTGTCGAGTGTCTGTATGATATCCTTCGCGGCTGCCTCGATGAAGAAAAAATCTTCGTCCAATACGAGGTGAGTAATCGCTGTCCTGATATCCAGAAGCTCTTTTTGGTTATAAGAGACGATGGCAGAAACATTATTTACAAAATAAATTACAAATAACCTGGAAAAACACACATAATAGTACAATTGGTTAGAGGGCTGTAAAACGGCAGCCATCTTCTCCGGCGCTGTTCTTTACACACTGTTGCTGGTATTTTGGCCCATTCCTCCATGCAGATCTCCTCTAGAGCAGTGATGTTTTGGGGCTGTCGCTGGGCAACACAGACTTTCAACTCCCTCCAAAGATGTTCTATGGGGTTGAGATCTGGAGACTGGCTAGGCCACTCCAGGACCTTGAAAGGCTTCTTACGAAGCCACTCCTTCATTGCCCGGGCGGTGTGTTTGGGATCATTGTCATGCTGAAAGATCCAGCCACGTTTCATCTTCAATGCCCTTGCTGATGTAAGGAGGTTTTCACTCAAAATCTCACGATACATGGCCCAATTCATTCTTTCCTTTACACGGATCAGTCATCCTGGTCCCTTTGCAGAAAAACAGCCCCAAAGCATGATGTTTCCACCCCCATGCTTCACAGTAGGTATGGTGTTCTTTGGATGCAACTCAGCATTCTTCGTCCTCCAAACACGACGAGTTGAGTTTTTACCAAAAAGTTCTATTTTGGTTTCATCTGACCATATGACATTGTCCCAATCCTCTTCTGGATCATCCAAATGCACTCTAGCAAACTTCAGACGGGCCTGGACATGTACTGGCTTAAGCAGGGGGACACGTCTGGCACTGCAGGATTTGAGTCCCTGGCGGCGTAGTGTGTTACTGATGGTAGGCTTTGTTACATTGGTCCCAGCTCTCTGCAGGTCATTCACTAGGTCCCCCCGTGTGGTTCTGGGATTTTTGCTCACCGTTCTTGTGATCATTTTGACCCCACGGGGTGAGATCTTGCGTGGAGCCCCAGATCGAGGGAGATTATCAGTGGTCTTGTATGTCTTCCATTTCCTAATAATTGCTCCCACAGTTGATTTCTTCAAACCAAGCTGCTTACCTATGTCACGCCCTGGCTCTGGGGACACTTGTATGTTGAGCCAGGGTGTGAGTTTCCTTTGTGTATTCTAGTTGTTGTATTTCTATGTTGGCCAGAGTGGTTCTCAATCAGAGGCAACGAGTGTCAGCTGTTGCTGGTTGTCTCTGATTGGGAACCATATTTAGACAGGCTGTTTTCCCACAGTGTTTGTGGGATCTTGTTCCTGTATAGGTTTGTGTGTTGCACCTTTGGACGTCACGTTATCGTTTGTTGTTTTGTTCGTGTTATCATTCAAATTAATAAAATATGTTCACCTTCCACGCTGCGCCTTGGTCCTCTGTACCCGACGATCGTGACAACCTATTGCAGATTCAGTCTTCCCAGCCTGGTGCAGGTCTACAATTTTGTTTCTAGTGTCCTTTGACAGCTCTTTGGTCTTGGCCATAGTGGAGTTTGGAGTGTGACTGTTTGAGGTTGTGGACAGGTGTCTTTTATACTGATAACAAGTTCAAACAGGTGCCATTAATACAGGTAACGAGTGGAGGACAGAGGAGCCTCTTAAAGAAGAAGTTACAGGTCTGTGAAAGCCAGAAATCTTGCTTGTTTGTAGGTGACCAAATACTTATTTTCCACCATAACTTGCAAATAAATTCATTAAAAATCCTACAATGTGATTTTCTGGATTTTTTTTTCTCAATTTGTCTGTCATAGTTGACGTGTACCTATGATGAAGATTACAGGCCTCTCTCATCTTTTTAAGTGGGAGAACATGCACAATTGGTGGCTGACTAAATACTTTAGATTTGCTGTACCTATGTTATGTCGGAAAAAGTCAGTTATAAATTCCTTTGTCCTAGTAAAAAATTAATTATCATCCAAAAGGCTTTGATTACATTTCCAATATCCTCGCCCACGTGGAAATTCAGTAAGAGTAATGTATATGCCTATTATATGATGGTCCGACCGCATTCTGTCCCCTATCAATACTTTTTAAAACTTTTGGTGCCAACGAGAATGAGATAAGAAAGAAGTCAAGACGACTAGCTTCATTGAGTCTCCGCCATGTATATCTCACTAGATCAGGATATTTAAGCCTCCATCTTTTATTATTAATAGAGGAAACCATAGGTGTCTAATTGGACCTGCTTTCTCCTGTCTCGGAGGTAAATGGGGTGTATCTCTGAGGTAAGTGAGGTGCTGTCACCGTTGATCTAGACACTTCCTAATTTCTCGCAGGAAGGCGGCAGGATGTCATGTCTTTCATGTCTCACCTCCTGTTGACTGGAGAGGATGTTATTTCTGGCCCCTCCCTCTCCTCCTCACCCCTCTCCTCACCTTTTCCTCCCCCCTCTCCTCACCCCGCTTCTCCGCAAACTCCACTAGCTTCCAGTCGAAGCTCACATCCACTACAACACAATGGTGCTTGCGTACGAAGCAGCAAAGGGGAAATGCCCCTCCTTGCCTTCAGGCTATGCTCAAACCCAACACCCCAACCCGAGTACTCCGTTCTGCCACCACCTGGTCTCTTGACCCTCCCACCCCTACAGGAGGGCAGCTTCCGGTCAGCCCAGTCCACGCTCTTCTCTGTCCCGGCACCCCAGTGGTGGAACCAGCTTCCCCCCTGAAGCTAGGACAGCAGAGTCCCTGCCCCATCTTCCCAAAACATCTGAAACCCTACCTCTTCAAAGAGTATCTTAAATATTCCCACAGCACCGCCCCTCACACCCGACACCCCTCGGTAGCTTCCAGCTTTGTAGACTTTCCTTGCTAGCTAACAGCTGAATTCACCACCCTTGTACTTTGTTTTTGATAATAAACCATAAAGCAAAATATGCTGATTTCATTATCCAGTTGTGGTCTCTCTCTCACATCTCTCCAAAATAGGATTTATTGCCTCAGCGACCTGGCTGTGTGTGTGAATAGGGCTCCGACTCAATGCATGCACCCTACTTTTGTGGTAGTGCCCCTCTATATACAGTCGTATGAAAAGGTTTGGGCACCCCTCTGAGGCTGCATAACAATTTACTCTGTCGTCACAGAAAATGATCACAGTGGCATGCCATTCATTTTCTAATCAAAGCTGAGTACTGGGGTATTGTCCAGACAAAGATTTTTAGTGTAGCAACATTAAGTTGTATGAAATTAAATCAGATGTGAAAAATAGGCTATGCAAAAAAAAGAAGCCTTTTCTACAAACAGAGTCACAAACAGAGTCGCTTGAGGTATGCAAACGCACATTTGGACAAGCCAGCTTCATTTTGGAATAAGGTGCTGTAGACTGATGAAACAAAGATTTAGTTATTTGGTCATAACAAGGGGCGGTATGCATGGCAGCAAAGAACACAGCATTCCAAGAAAAACAACCCACAGTAACATTTGGTGGGGGTTCCATCATGCTGTGGGGCTGTGTGGCCAGTGCCGGTACTGGGAATCCTGTTAAAGTTGAGGGTCGCATGGATGGATTCCACTCATTATTAGCAGATTATTGGGAATAATGTTGAAGAATCAGTCAAAAAGTTGAAGTTACGCCGGGGCTGGATATTTCAACAAGACAACGACCCAAAACACTGCTCAAAATCTACCCAGGCATTTATGCAGAGGAACAAGTACAATGTTCTGGAATGGCCATCCCAGTCCCCAGACCTGAATATCATTGAGAATCTGTGGGATGATTTGAAGCGGGCTGTCCATGCCCGGCAACCATCAAAACCTAACTGAAGTGGAGATGTTTTGTAAGGAGGAATGGTCCAAAATACCTTCATCCAGAATCCAGACACTCATTAGAGGCTATAGGAAGCGTCTAGAGGCTGTTATTTTAGCAAAAGGAGGCTCTACTAAATATTGATGTGATTTTTCTGTTGGGGTGCCCAAATTTATGCACCTGTCTAATTTCGTTTTGATGCATATTGCACATTTTCTGTTAATCCAATAAACCTCATTTAACTACTGCAATATTACTGTGTCCATCAGTTATTCGATAGATCAAGATGAAATTGCTGATCCAAAACACCCAATTATTTATAAATGTAAATCATGGAAATTGTCAGGGGTGCCCAAACTTTTTCATACGACTGTAACCATATGGTATTTATACTGGCTCCTTTCAATCCGGGTCCTTCACCCAGACAGAGCTGACAAACAACAACCAGTATGAAATGTGAGTACACGCCTTTTATGTCACAGAAGCGGATAATCGCCATTGTTTTTGTGTTGTACAGTTAATGTCGGCTAATGGCTGTGAAACGCTAAAGGTCAAACAGTCATTTTTTGAGTCTATTGATATGTTTTCTTTGGTACTTGCGGTGTTTAATGGACACATGAATAATTGTTGCACTTGTTGCGCAATGCCTTTTGTTATGCTAACTAGGCCTTCTTTATGGCTATGCCTGCTATTGTTAACTTTATATTGCTTGCATGCTTGCCATAAATGTCATAAATGTGATAAATTAGCCTGCTGTAACTTCAGCCTACCATGCCACATGCTATTTTACCCCCTTTCTGCCCATTCATTGGTTAACTGCCGCGATAGCTTTTTCCCATTTAATATATTCTTATTGCATTTGCATATTGCAATTTATTATGGATGCTCATGTTATTGCTCGTTATCAGTTGCACCTTTCAGTGTCTCCTTTTAGATCAACCGTACTCCATACAACGAGGCTCATGTCAACTACTGTTAATCATTCACTGCCGTGTGTTATCTCCATTACCTGAATCTAGAAAGATTCTTAAACTGAACTGCTTTTCTGCGTCCGCCTGCTTTTTAACGGGAGTCCCACAGTAGATGGGCATCACCATAACCCCTCGTAGATGGGCATCACCATAACCCCTCACCTAAACCTCAATCAACCAACGTTTTGGTCAGTGTTTCCCCTAGGTACCTTTATTAGGGGAGGACATGCAGGAAATGTATAAAAGCACCCTTGTTCAGGTGAGAGCGTTGTACCTGGAAGTCTCTCTCTCTCTCTCTCTCTCTCTCTCTCTCTCTCTCTCTCTCTCTCTCTCTCTCTCTCTCTCTCTCTCTCTCTCTCTCTCTCTTTCTCTCTCTCTCTCTCTCTCTCTCTCTCTGTCTCTGTCTCTGTCCTGTCTCTCTGTCTCTCTCTCTGTCTCTCTCTCTGTCTCTCTCTGTCTCTTCTCTCTCTCCTCTCTCTCTCTCTCTCATCTCTCTCTCTGTCTCTGTCTCTGTCTGTCTCTCTGTCTCTCTCTCTGTCTCTCTCTCTCTCTCTCTCTCTCTCTCTCTCTCTCTCTCTCTGTCTCTGTCTCTGTCTCTGTCTCTCTGTCTCTCTCTCTGTCTCTCTCTCTCTCTCTCTGCATGTTGCTGTTGATTCAATTCTGGGACTTTGGCTATGCCTTCTTATTTTTTTGCCTTGGTATCGTTTTGGTATTGAGTATTGTACAAAAGGCTGTGAAGTATGTGTAGTTGATCACATCAGTAATATTAGTTAACCATATCAGAGCTGTAGCTCCGCCCACCGGTGAAGTGGAGCAGAGCATGCTGGGCGATCTCCAGCTCAGTGAAGAAGAGAAGAGAGAGAAGTCAAGTGACAGAAAGTTCCAGCCATCCTTGTGTTTTCACCAGTGTGTGTCCTTGTTGATATAACACACACACTTTGAAGCAAGTTGCCAGACCACTAAGTGCCTTATCCCGTCCAATACTACATGCACCGTGCGGGGTGCTGTTCCGTGCCTGTGCATTCTTCAGCATTATTAAACCACCTCAACTGGAATCCTACCTGTCTGTCATCTGTGCCCTTAGCCAGCACACGGGAGAGAACACGTGGTCCTCGGTAGCGCAATTGGTGGAGCACGGGCGTTTGTAACGCCAGGGTAGTGGGTTCAATCCCCGGGTATCACCCATACGTAAATATGTATGCACACATGACTGTAAGTCGCTTTGGATAAAAGTGTCTGCTAAATGGCATATTACTATTATTATTATTATTATTAGAACACATAAAGTAACACCTAACCTAATGAATATACAGTCCACCAAGTCCTCACTTACAAGTATCGTGATGGTATCGAGTATCTTGATGCTAAACCTGGTGTCAGTATCAAAGTCCAAATTCTGGTAAAAAGGTACCTCTTGGATGGTTCCATTCAAGCGTGCTGTGGAGTGAGTTTAACTCCATTACACTGTCTTTGTACACCCCTTCTGAGCTCCCCCATAAGCCACACAGGGCTTTACCAAATTTGCACCCGTCACTGTCAGCATGGGGCTGGGCTGATAGGATCACTCCACCCCACTCTCCTCTGCTCTGTGTTTGTAGAAACCTGCTGCCGGGGCTGATGGGTGGTGTGTATGGAGGTGCAGGCATCCAGGAAAGGGGTTTATAATTAACCACTTGCTCTGTGCCACACACACACACACACACACACACACACACACACACACACACACACACACATACACACACACACACATACACATACACATACACACACACTGTGTGTGCTGTACATTGAGGAAAGGGAAGGGAAGGGAAGGGAAGGGATTGTGTGTGTGTGTGTGTGGCAGCAGCAGCAGCAGCAGGTGACAGGCTGGAGGGGCGCGAGGTGTGAGGTGTTAGGAGTGAGACTGAGGGGGGAGAGATCGCCTGCTGATGGCGCTCTGCGTCTCACGGCTCAGTGGGTGAGAATTGTGCCTGGGGCTGGCTGGGCTGCTGATTGCTTTGATGTGAAATGATTGTGTTTTAACAGCCTCTGGGGTCCACAGACCACAGGCACCGCTCTCTGACTGCCTCTGTCCATCACATGGCCAGCTCTGCCTGGGTAAGTGCCAGTCCACCTTTCTGCCTGTGTTCTCTGTTCTCTGACTCTGTCTTCTCTCTTTGACGCTCTGCCTCCCTTTCTGTCTCTGCCTCTGCCTCTCTGTCTGCCTCTCTGTCTGCCTCTCTGTCGCTGCCTCTCTGTCGCTGCCTCTCTGTCTGCCTCTCTGTCTGCCTCTCTGTCTCCACCACTCTGTCTGCCTCTCTGTCGCCACCTCTCTGTCTGCCTCTCTGTCTGCCTCTTTGTCTCCACCTTTCTGCCTGTGTTCTCTGTTCTCTGACTCTGTCTTCTCTCTTTGACGCTCTGCCTCCCTTTCTGTCTCTGCCTCTGCCTCTCTGTCTGCCTCTCTGTCGCTGCCTCTCTGTCGCTGCCTCTCTGTCTGCCTCTCTGTCTGCCTCTCTGTCTCCACCTCTCTGTCTGCCTCTCTGTCGCCACCTCTCTGTCTGCCTCTCTGTCTGCCTCTCTGTCTCCACCTCTCTGTCTGCCTCTCTGTCTGCCTCTCTGTCTGCCTCTCTGTCTGCCTCTCTGTCTGCCTCTCTGTCTGCCTCTCTGTCTCCGCCTCTCTGTCTCTGCCTCTCTCTGCCTCTCTCTGTCTGCCTCTCTGTCTGCCTCTCTGTCTGCCTCTCTGTCTCCACCTCTCTGTCTCTGCCTCTCTCTGCCTCTCTCTGTCTGCCTCTCTGTCTGCCTCTCTGTGTCTGCCTCTCTGTGTCTGCCTCTCTGTCGCCGCCTCTCTGTCGCCGCCTCTCTGTCGCCGCCTCTCTGTCTGCCTCTCTGTGTCTGCCTCTCTGTGTCTGCCTCTCTGTGTCTGCCTCTCTGTGTCTGCCTCTCTGTCTGCCTCTCTGTCTGCCTCTCTGTCTCTACCTCTCTGTCTGCCTCTCTCCATCACACAGCCTGCTCTGCGCTGAATGTGTAGGTAGTGTGAAGGCGTTGGGTGGTGGAGGGGGCTGGCTGGGGGGGCTGGTGTTGTACAGGCGCTGGGAGGTGAAAGGCACAGCTGCTGGTTGTTCCTCCAGGTAATGTCTCCTGATGAAAATGCCTGGAGGTGGCAAGAAGGTGCAAATGAAAGAGGAGGAAAGTTCTCTCAAGGTCAGGGCTCTGGAGGCTGGGCCAGACCCTCGGGGTCTAAGAGACAAACAATGGTTCCCTCAACGGCGTGAGTACAGTGCCTTCAGAAAGTATTCACACCCCTTGACTTATTCCATATTTTGTTGTCTTACAGCCTGACTTAAAAATAGATGAAATATAATTTTTTCTCAAATTGAAAACATGTTTTTAGATTTTTGTTTATATAAATGAGATATTTCTGTATTTCATTTTCAAACAATTTGCAAAAAAAATTTAAAATATGTTTTCACTGTCATTATGGGGTATTGTGTGTAGATGACTGAGAAAAATATATATTTAATCCATTTTGAATCGTTTTTTTCTCAGCCATCTACACACAATACCCCCATAATGACAGTGGAAACATGTTTTTTGACATTTTTGAAAATTGTTTGAAAATGAAATCCATATTATGGCAAGAACAGATCAAATAAGCAAAGAGAAACGAAAGACCATCATTACTTTAAGACAGGAAGGTCAGTCAATATGAAACATTTTCAAGAACTTTCAAAGTTTCTTCAAGTGCAGTCACAAAAACCATCAAGCTCTATGATGAAACTGGCTCTCATGAGGACCGCCACAGGAATGAAAGACCCAGAGTTACCTCTGCTAAAGAGGATAAGTTCATTAGAGTTAACTCCACCTCAGATTGCAGCTCAAATAAATGCTTAACAGAGTTAAAGTAACAGACACATCTCAACATCAACTGTTCAGAGGAGACTGTGTGAATCAGGCCTTCATGGTCGAATAGCTGCAAAGAAACCACTACTAAAGGACACCAAAAAGAAGAAGAGATTTGCTTGGGCTCAGAAACCCGAGTAATGGACATTAGACAGGTGGAAATCTGTCCTTTGGTCTGATGAGTCCAATTTTTTTATATTTGGTTCTAACCGTCGTGTCTTTGTGAGACACAGAGTAGGTGAATGGATGATCTCCGCATGTGTATTTCCCACCGTAAAGCATGGAGGTGGAGGTGTTATGGTGTGGGGCTGCTTTGCTGGTGACACTGTCAATGATTTATTTAGAATTCAAGGCACACTTAACCAGCATGGCTACCACAGCATTCTGCAGCAATAAGCCATCCCATCTGGTTCGGGTTTAGTGGGACTATCATTTGTTTTTCAACAGGACAATGAACCAACACACCTCTAGGCTGTATAAGGGCTATTTGACCAACAAGGAGAGTGATGGAGTGCTGCATCAGATTACCTGGCCTCCACAATCACCCAACCTCAAACCCATTGAGATGAGTTGTAAGGCAGAGTGAAGGAAAAGCAGCCAACAAGTGCTCAGTATATGTGGGAACTCCTTCAAGACTGTTGGAAAAGCATTCCAGGTGAAGCTGATTGAGAGAATGCCAAGAGTGTGCAAAGCTGTCATCAAGGCAAAGGGTGGCTACTTTGAAGAATCTCAAATGTAAAATACATTTATATTTGTTTAACACTTTTTTGGTTACTACATGATTCCATATGTGTTATTTCATAGTTTTGATGTCTTCACTATTATTCTACAATGTAGAAAATAGTAAAAAATAAAGAAAAACCTTGGAATGAAACTTTTGATTGGTACTGTATACAGTGGGTAGAACAAGTATTTGATACACTGCCAATTTTGCAGGTTTTCCTACTTACAAAGCATGTAGAGGTCTGTAATTGTCATAGGTACACTTCAACTGTGAGAGACGGAATCTAAAACAAAAATCCAGAAAATCACATTGTATGATTTTTAAGTAATTAATTTGCATTTTATTGCATGTGGAGGAGGTGGAGGTAAAGTGCAGAGTTGGCGATACCAGCCACACTGAAGCACTGTCTATTAAAACCAAAATAAAACAGCTTTTAATAAATATCTGTCTACTCTAAAGCCCTGAGGCAACCAAACATCAAAACATCCATGGCAATTCATAATGGAACAAAAGTCCAATTTAAAAAACTGAAAACCATTAGGGCTTTGTAATTACAAAACTGCATTTAAAAAATCAACTTAATTACAATGTGTTTTAGCATTTTTTTTCAAAAGAACAAAATGTATCTGAAAGGTTCTGCCTCGGAATATATTGTTATTAGGAGCGGCAGGTAGCTTAGTGGTTAAGAGTGTTGTGCCAGTAACCGAAAGGTCGCTGGTTCTAATCCCGAGCCAACTAGGTGAAAAATCTGGCAATCTGTCACTTAACCCTAATTGCTCCTGTAAGTCGCACTGGATAAGAGCGTCTGCTAAAATATTTAAAAAATATATTGGTAATTAACAGGAGGAGCTGGTGACATTTAGTGTTATTGGTAATTAACAGGAGGAGATGGTGACATTTAGTGTTATTGGTAATTAACAGGAGGAGCTGGTGACATTTAGTGTTATTGGTAATTAACAGGAGGAGCTGGTGACATTTAGTGTTATTGGTAATTAACAGGAGGAGATGGTGACATTTAGTGTTATTGGTAATTAACAGGAGGAGCTGGTGACATTTAGTGTTATTGGTAATTAACAGGAGGAGCTGGTGACATTTAGTATTATTGGTAATTAACAGGAGGAGATGGTGACATTTAGTGTTATTGGTAATTAACAGGAGGAGATGGTGACATTTAGTGTTATTGGTATTTAACAGGAGGAGCTGGTGACATTTAGTATTATTGGTAATTAACAGGAGGAGATGGTGACATTTAGTGTTATTGGTAATTAACAGGAGGAGATGGTGACATTTAGTGTTATTGGTAATTAACAGGAGGAGCTGGTGACATTTAGTTTTCTTGACAACATTTAGTGTTATTGTTAATTAACAGGAGGAGCTGGTGACATTTAGTTTTCTTGACAACATTTAGTGTTATTGTTAATTAACAGGAGGAGCTGGTGACATTTAGTTTTCTTGACAACATTTAGTGGTATTGTTAATTAACAGGAGGAGATGGTGACATTTAGTGTTATTGGTAATTAACAGGAGGAGCTGTTGACATTTAGTGTTATTGGTAATTAACAGGAGGAGCTGGTGACATTTCGTGTTATTGGTAATTAACAGGAGGAGCTGGTGACATTTAGTGTTATTGGTAATTAACAGGAGGAGCTGTTGACATTTAGTGTTATTGGTAATTAACAGGAGGAGCTGGTGACATTTAGTGTTATTGGTAATTAACAGGAGGAGCTGGTGACATTTAGTGTTATTGGTAATTAACAGGAGGAGCTGGTGACATTTAGTGTTATTGGTAATTAACAGGAGGAGCTGGTGACATTTAGTGTTATTGGTAATTAACAGGAGGAGATGGTGACATTTAGTGTTATTGGTAATTAACAGGAGGACCTGGTGACATTTAGTGTTATTGGTAATTAACAGGAGGAGCTGGTGACATTTAGTGTTATTGGTAATTAACAGGAGGAGCTGGTGACATTTAGTGTTATTGGTAATTAACAGGAGGAGCTTGTGACATTTAGTGTTATTGGTAGTTAACAGGAGGAGCTGGTGACATTTAGTGTTATTGGTAATTAACAGGAGGAGCTGGTGACATTTAGTGTTATTGGTAATTAACAGGAGGAGCTTGTGACATTTAGTGTTATTGGTAGTTAACAGGAGGAGCTGGTGACATTTAGTGTTTGTCACGCTCGTCAGGAACAGATGAGGACCAAGGCGCAGCGTTGCAGGCAAACATACTCTTTATTTGGCGTCAAACGACCAAAACAACAAAACGATATCGTGACAGTTCACGGTCTAACACAAACCGACTGGAAACAAAATCCCACAAACACGAATGAAAAACAGACTGTTTAAATATGGCTCCCAATCAGAGACAACCAGCAACACCTGACACTCGTTGCCTGTGATTGGGAGCCACTCTGGCCAACATAGAAATAGCACCCATAGAAACAAAACACATTGATCTACACACCCTGGCTCAACATAACAGTGTCCCCAGAGCCAGGGCGTGACAGTACCCCCCCCTAAAGGCGCGGACTCCGACCGCGTCAACCAAATACCACAGGGGAGGGACCGGGTGGGCACTCCGCCTAGGCGGCGGATCCGGCTCCGGGCCTGATCCCCGCTCCCTCTCCAACACCCCAAAGTACCCCTGGTCCGGTCTGGCCCCGCTGACCGGAGCTGGACTGCACACTGATGGAGCGGATTGCTCTAGCTCCGGCGTAAAACATCTGACCAGTGCCGAACCAGGCACCAGTGGAACAGGCACGGGCCGTGCCGGACTGACGACGCCCACCACTGGCTTGGTGTGGAGAACAGGCACGGGCCGTGCTGGACTGACAACGCACACCACTGGCTTGGTGTGAGGAGCAGGAGTGAGCCGAACCGGGCTGATGAAACGCACCACTGACTTGGTGCGGGGAGCAGGAACAGGCCGAGCCGGGCTGACGAAGCGCACCACTGACTTGGTGCGGGGAGCAGGAATGGGCCGGGCTGACGAAGCGCACCACTGACTTGGTGCGGGGAGCAGGAACGGGCCAAGCCGGGCTGACGAAGCGCACCACTGACTTGGTGCAGGGAGCAGGAACGGGCCGAGCCGGGCTGACGAAGCGCACCACTGACTTGGTGCGGGGAGCAGGAACGGGCCGAGCCGGGCTGACGAAGCGCACCACTGACTTGGTGCGGGGAGCAGGAACGGGCCGAGCCGGGCTGACCTTGCGCACCACTGACTTGGTGCGGGGAGCAGGAACGGGCCGAGCCGGGCTGACGAAGCGCACCACTGACTTGGTGCGGGGAGCAGGAACAGACCGGACCGTACTGGGGACACACACCACTGGTCCTACACCGGGATCTGGAACGGGCCAGACCAGACTGGTAACACACCCCAGTACCTCTCGCCGTGCCTCTACACCTTCCATCCCCTCTTCGACCAGTAGCCCCCGTAACCTGTCGGCCTCCTCTGCCAACCCGCTGGACCGCTCTATCGCGGCCTCCTGCTGCCCCGACGTCGTGAGCCCCCCCCTAAATATGTTCTGGGGGTCTCTCTTCCCCGTGGGCCAGGCCTCTATAGTTCTCGCCCAACTCTCGCTCTTCTGCTTCCAACTCCCGCTATTCAGCTCCTCAATTGGCTTGACCCAGTCGAAGCTCTTCCTCCACTGTTCCCAAGTCCACCCTCTCTGCTCTTCACTCGGCTTGACCCAGTCGAGGCTGCCACGGAGATCTGCTAGGGATTTCCCTGGCGATGGCTCCTCGACTCGCTGCTTGGTCCAGTTTTGGTGGGATTTTCTGTCACGCTCATCAGGAACAGATGAGGACCAAGGCGCAGCGTTGCAGGCAAACATACTCTTTATTTGGCGTCAAACGACCAAAACAACAAAACGATATCGTGACAGTTCACGGTCTAACACAAACCGACTGGAAACAAAATCCCACAAACACGAATGAAAAACACACTGTTTAAATATGGCTCCCAATCAGAGACAACCAGCAACACCTGACACTCGTTGCCTCTGATTGGGAGCCACTCTGGCCAACATAGAAATCAATCAATCAATCAATCAATTTTATTTTATATAGCCCTTCTTACATCAGCTAATATCTCGAAGTGCTGTACAGAAACCCAGCCTAAAACCCCAAACAGCTAGTAATGCAGGTGTAGAAGCACGGTGGCTAGGAAAAACTCCCTAGAAAGGCAAAACCTAGGAAGAAACCTAGAGAGGAACCAGGCTATGAGGGGTGGCCAGTCCTCTTCTGGCTGTGCCGGGTGGAGATTATAACAGAACCATGCCAAGATGTTCAAAAATGTTCATAAGTGACAAGCATGGTCAAATAATAATCAGGAATAAATCTCAGTTGGCTTTTCATAGCCGATCATTAAGAGTTGAAAACAGCAGGTCTGGGACAGGTAGGGGTTCCATAACCGCAGGCAGAACAGTTGAAACTGGAATAGCAGCAAGGCCAGGCGGACTGGGGACAGCAAGGAGTCACCACGGCCGGTAGTCCCGACGTATGGTCCTAGGGCTCAGGTCTCTCAGTTGGCTTTTCATAGCCGATCATTAAGAGTTGAAAACAGCAGGTCTGGGACAGGTAGGGGTTTCGTAGCCGCAGGCAGAACAGTTGAAACTGGAATAGCAGCAAGGCCAGGCGGACTGGGGACAGCAAGGTGTCATCATGCCCGGTAGTCCTGACGTATGGTCCTAGGGCTCAGGTTCTCAGAGAGAAAGAGAGAACGAGAGAATTAGAAAGAGCATACTTAAATTCACACAGGACACTGGATAAGACAGGAGAAGTACTCCAGGTATAACCAACTAACCCCAGCCCCCCGACACATAAACTACTGCAGCATAAATACTGGAGGCTGAGACAGGAGCGGTCCGGAGACACTGTGGCCCCATCCGAAGAAACCCCCGGACAGAAATAGCACCCATAGAAACAAAACACATTGATCTACACACCCTGGCTCAACATAACAGTGTCCCCAGAGCCAGGGCGTGACAGTGTTATTGGTAATTAACAGGAGGAGCTGGTGACATTTAGTGTTATTGGTAATTAACAGGAGGAGCTGGTGACATTTAGTATTATTGGTAATTAACAGGAGGAGATGGTGACATTTAGTGTTATTGGTAATTAACAGGAGGAGATGGTGACATTTAGTGTTATTGGTAATTAACAGGAGGAGCTGGTGACATTTAGTGTTATTGGTAATTAACAGTAGGAGATGGTGACATTTAGTGTTATTGGTAATTAACAGGAGGAGCTGGTGACATTTAGTGTTATTGGTAATTAACAGGAGGAGATGGTGACATTTAGTGTTATTGGTAATTAACAGGAGGAGCTGGTGACATTTAGTGTTATTGGTAATTAACAGGAGGAGCTTGTGACATTTAGTGTTATTGGTAATTAACAGGAGGAGATGGTGACATTTAGTGTTATTGGTAATTAACAGGAGGAGCTGGTGACATTTAGTGTTATTGGTAATTAACAGGAGGAGATGGTGACATTTAGTGTTATTGGTAATTAACAGGAGGAGATGGTGACATTTAGTGTTATTGGTAATTAACAGGAGGAGCTGGTGACATTTAGTGTTATTGGTAATTAACAGGAGGAGCTGGTGACATTTAGTGTTATTGGTAGTTAACAGGAGGAGCTGGTGACATTTAGTGTTATTGGTAATTAACAGGAGGAGATGGTGACATTTAGTGTTATTGGTAATTAACAGGAGGAGCTGGTGACATTTAGTGTTATTAGTAATTAACAGGAGGAGCTGGTGATATTTAGTTTTATTGGTAATTAACAGGAGGAGCTGGTGACATTTAGTGTTATTGGTAATTAACAGGAGGAGCTGGTGACATTTAGTGTCATTGGTAAGAAACCTGCACACTGCGCTCTCTCTCTCTCTCAATTCAATTTCAATTCAATTCAATTTCAATTTAAGGGCTTTATTGGCATGGGAAACGTGTGTTAACATTGCCAAAGCAAGGGAATTAGATAGTAAACAAAAGTGAAATAAACAATAAATATTAACAGTAAACATTACACTCAGAAGTTCCAAAAGAATAAAGACATTTCAAATGTCATATTATGTATATATACAGTGTTGTAACAATGTGCAAATAGTTAAAGTACAAATGGGAAAATAAATAAACATAAATATGGGTTGTCAAATCTTGCAGCTGTGATGGCACACTGTGGTTTTTCACCCAGTAGATAAGGGAGTTTATCAAAATTGGGTTTGTTTTCAAATTCTTTGTGGATCGCTGTAATCTGAGGGAAATATGTGTCTCTAATATGGTCATACATTTGGCAGGAGGTTAGGACGTGCAGCTCAGTTTCCACCTCATTTTGTGGGCAGTGTGCACATAGCCTGTCTTCTCTTGAGAGACAGGTCTGTCTACGGCGGCCTTTCTCAATAGCAAGGCTATGGTCACTGAGTCTAAAGCTTTCCTTAAGTTTGGGTCAGTCACAGTGGTCAGGTATTCTGCCACTGTGTACTCTCTGTTTAGGGACAAATTCTAGTTTGCTCTGTTTTTTTGTTTGTTCTTTCCAATGTGTCAAGTAATTCTCTTTTTGTTTTCTCATGATTTGGTTGGGTCTAATTGTGTTGTTGTTGTTGTTGTTGTTGTTGTCCTGGGGCTGTGTGGGGTCTGTTTGTGTTTGTGAACAGAGGCCCAGGACAAGCTTACTTAGGGGACTCTTCTCCAAGTTCATCTCTCTGTAGGTGATGGCTTTGTTATGGAAGGTTTGGGAATCGCTTCCTTTTAAGTGGTTATAGAATTTAACGGCTCTTTTCTGGATTTTGATAATTAGCGGGTATTGGCCTAATTCTGCTCTGCATGCATTATTTGGTGTTTTACGTTGTACACGGAGGATGTTTTTGCAGAATTCTGCATGCAGAGTCTCAATTTGGTGTTTGTCCCATTTTGTGAATTCTTGGTTGGTGAGCGGACCCCAGACCTCAGAACCATAAAGGGCAATAGGTTCTATAACTGATTCAAGTATTTTTAGCCAGATCCTAATTGGTATGTCAAATTGTATGTTCCTTTTGATGGCATAGAAGGCCCTTCTTGCCTTGTCTCTCAGATCGTTCACAGCTTTGTGGAAGTTACCTGTGGCGCTGATGTTTAGGCCGAGGTATGTATAGTTTTTTGTGTGCTCTAGGGCAACGGTGTCTAGATGGAATTTGTATTTGTGGTCCTGGCAACTGGACCTTTTTTGGAACACCTTTATTTTTGTCTTACTGAGATTTACTGTCAGGGCCCAGGTCTGACATAATCTGTGCAGAAGATCTAGGTGCTGCTGTAGGCCCTCCTTGGTTGGTGACAGAAGCACCAGATCATCAGCAAACAGAAGACATTTGACTTTAGATTCTAGTAGGGTGAGGCCGGGTGCTGCAGACTGTTCTAGTGCCCTCGCCAATTCATTGATATATATGTTGAAGAGGGTGGGGCTTAAACTGCATCCCTGTCTCACCCCACGGCCCTGTGGAAAGAAATGTGTGTGTTTTTTGCCAATTTTAACCGCACACTTGTTGTTTGTGTACATGGATTTTATAATGTCGTATGTTTTTCCCCCAACCCCACTTTCCATCAATTTGTATAGCAGACCCTCATGCCAAATTGAGTCAAAAGCTTTTTTGAAATCAACAAAGCATGAGAAGACTTTGCCTTTGTTTTGGTTTGTTTGTTTGTCAATTAGGGTGTGCAGGGTGAATACGTGGTCTGTCGTACGGTAATTTGGTAAAAAGCCAATTTGACATTTGCTCAGTACATTGTTTTCACTGAGGAAATGAACTAGTCTGCTGTTAATGATAATGCAGAGGATTTTCCCAAGGTTGCTGTTGACGCATATCCCACTGTAGTTATTGGGGTCAAATTAGTCTCCACTTTTGTGGATTGGGGTGATCAGTCCTTGGTTCCAAATATTGGGGAAGATGCCAGAGCTAAGGATGATGTTAAAGAGTTTAAGTATAGCTAATTGAAATTTGTGGTCTGTATATTTTATCATTTCATTGAGGATACCATCAACACCACAGGACTTTTTGGGTTGGAGGGTTTGTATTTTGTCCTGTAGTTCATTCAATGTAATTGGAGAATCCAGTGGGTTCTGGTAGTCTTTAATAGTTGATTCTAAGATTTGCATTTGATCATGTATATTTTTTTGCTGTTTGTTCTCTGTTATAGGGCCAAAAAGATTGGAGAAGTGGTTTACCCATACATCTCCGTTTTGGATAGATAGCTCTTCGTGTTGTTGTTTGTTTAGTGTTTTCCAATTTTCCCAGAAGTGGTTAGAGTCTATGGATTCTTCAATTACATTGAGCTGATTTCTGACATGCTGTTCCTTCTTTTTCCGTAGTGTATTTCTGTATTGTTTTAGTGATTCACCATAGTGAAGGCGTAGGCTCAGGTTTTCTGGGTCTCTATGTTTTTGGTTGGATAGGTTTCTCAATTTCTTTCTTAGGTTTTTGCATTCTTCATCAAACCATTTATCACTGTTAAATCAAATCAAATCAAATTTTATTGGTCACATGCGCCGAATACAACAGGTGCAGACATTACAGTGAAATGCTTACTTACAGCCCTTAACCAACAGTGCATTTATTTTAAACAAAAAAAGTAAGAATAAAACAACAACAAAAAAAGTGTTGAGAAAAAAAGAGCAGAAGTGAAATAAAGTGACAGTAGGGAGGCTATATATACAGGGGGGTACCGTTGCAGAGTCAATGTGCAGGGGCACCGGCTAGTTGAGGTAGTTGAGGTAATATGTACATGTGGGTAGAGTTAAAGTGACTATGCATAAATACTTAACAGAGTAGCAGCAGCGTAAAAAGGATGGGGTGGGGGGGCAGTGCAAATAGTCCGGGTAGCCATGATTAGCTGTTCAGGAGTCTTATGCCTTGGGGGTAGAAGCTGTTGAGAAGTCTTTTGGACCTAGACTTGGCACTCCGGTACCGCTTGCCGTGCGGTAGCAGAGAGAACAGTCTATGACTAGGGTGGCTGGAGTCTTTGACAATTTTGAGGGCCTTCCTCTGACACCGCCTGGTATAGAGGTCCTGGATGGGAGGGAGCTTTGCCCCAGTGATGTACTGGGCCGTACGCACTACCCTCTGTAGTGCCTTGTGGTCAGAGGCCAAGCAGTTGCCATACCAGGCGGTGATGCAACCAGTCAGGATGCTCTCGATGGTGCAGCTGTATAATTTTTTGAGGATCTGAGGACCCATGCCAAATCTTTTTAGTCTCCTGAGGGGGAATAGGCTTTGTCGTGCCCTCTTCACAACTGTCTTGGTGTGTTTGGACCATGATAGTTCGTTGGTAATGTGGACACCAAGGAACATGAAGCACTAAACCTGTTCCACTACAGCCCCGTCGATGAGAATGGGGGCGTGCTCAGTCCTCTTTTTTTTCCTGTAGTCCACAATCATCTCCTTTGTCTTGGTCACGTTGAGGGAGAGGTTGTTGTCCTGGCACCACACGGCCAGATCTCTGACCTCCTCCCTATAGGCTGTCTCATCGTTGTCGGTGATCAGGCCTACCACTGTTGTGTCGTCGGCAAACTTAATGATGGTGTTGGAGTCGTGCCTGGCCATGCAGTCATGGGTGAACAGAGAGTACAGGAGGGGACTGAGCACGCACCCCTGAGGGGCCCCCGTGTTGAGGATCAGTGTGGCAGATGTGTTGTTACCTACCCTTACCACCTGGGTGCGGCCCGTCAGGAAGTCCAGGATCCAGTTGCAGAGGGAGGTGTTTAGTCCCAGGATCCTTAGCTTAGTGATGAGTTTAGAGGGCACTATGGTGTTGAATGCTGAGCTGTAGTCAATTTATTTATTTTTTCTTTTCTTTGGTTTTCTGTTAGAGATTTTTAGATTTGATAGGGAAGCTGAGAGGTCAAATATACTGTTTAGGTTTTCTACTGCCAAGTTTACACCTTCACTATTACAGTGGAACGTTTTGTCCAGGAAGTTGTCTAGAATGGATTGAATTTGTTGTTTCCTAATTGTTTTTTGGTAGGTTTCAACACTACTTTCCATCCATCTATAGCATTTCTTAATATTATTCAGTTCCTTTGGCTTTGATGCCTCATGATTGAGTATTGCTCTGTTCAAGTAGACTGTGATTTTGCTGTGGTCTGATAGGGGTGTCAGTGGGCTGACTGTGAACGCTCTGAGAGACTCTGGGTTGAGGTCAGTGATAAAGTAGTCTACAGTACTACTGCCAAGAGATGAGCTATAGGTGTACCTACCATAGGAGTCCCCTCGAAGCCTACCATTGACTATGTACATACCCAGTGTGCGACAGAGCTGCAGGAGTCGTGACCCGTTTTTGTTGGTTATGTTGTCGTAGTTGTGCCTAGGGGGGCATATGGGGGAGGGAATGCTGTCACCTCCAGGTAGGTGTTTGTCCCCCTGTGCGCTGAGGGTGTCAGGTTCTTGTCCAGTTCTGGCATTTAGGTCGCCACAGACTAATACATGTCCCTGGGTCTGGAAATGATTGATTTCCCCCTCCAGGATGGAGAAACTGTCTTCATTAAAGTATGGGGATTCTAGTGGGGGGATATAGGTAGCACACAGGAGGACATTTTTCTCAGTTGAGATAATTTCCTTTTGAATTTCTAACCAAATGTAAAATGTTCCTGTTTTGATTAATTTAATAGAGTGAGTTAGGTCTGCTCTATACCAAATTAGCATACCCCCTGAGTCCCTTCCCTGTTTCACACCTGGTAGTTTGGTGGATGGGACTACCAGCTCTCTGTAACCTAGAGGGCAACCAGTGGGTCTGTCTCCTCTATACCATGTTTCTTGTAGGATGACAATGTCTGTATTTCCGATTTCTTTGGTGAAGTCCAGATTCCTGCTCTTTAGGCCAAAGGCAGATGACCTCAGGCCTTGGATATTCCAGGATGAAATAGTGAAGGCTTTGTGTTCCATAAAGTGTCTAATGTTGTTGGTTGTGTGGTTTGGCCTCAGGCCAGTAATTGTGAGCAGAGCCTGCTGAGCATCTGGTACATGCCATTGGCTTGGGCTAGTGTAAGAGTGGGTGTTGGGCCTGTTTGCCTGCTCACGGCCTGGGCGTATGTGTGACTTTCATGTTGAGGCCCTCTTGGTGGGAGTGGGGGGCTTGGGGTGGGTAGGAGGGGCATAGGTCTGATCTGAGGGGGCCTAAATGGGGTGTGGGCATGGTTGACTTGAGGGGGAGTTAATTGGTGGGGGTGGGGGTGTAGATGTGGTTGATGGTGCTGTGGTCTGGATGTAGGTCCTCTCTGCGGGGGTCCTCTATGTGTAGGTCCTGGTGGGGTCCCACAGGTCTGGGAGGGTGTCTCGCTGGTCTGGGCGGGGTGTCTGTTGATCTGTTGCTCCTGTGTGAGGTGTTGTGTCTGCGGTTGAGGGCGATATCCTTTAGGGTCCGGGCGAAGGTGGGCACTGCTGCCTTGTATAGGTGGACCTGGTCATAAAGGCTGTTCACGTCCAGGGTGGAGTGGTGGGCCAGGTAGACATTTGGTTTTGATGCACAGTCACGGGAAATACTTGCGTTTACCCGCTGTATTGTAGCAGGGTGGAAGTCTTTTCGTGGTAACAGGGTTGAGATAACCACTTGTGCGTTGGGGAAAGTAGAAGAAGCTTTTTCTATCACTCCCTTGAGTGATGTGGCCACCCTTTCCTGCTGTGTTCTCAGGTCGTTTGTGCCTGTGTGTATTATTATGTGGCTGGGTGATCCTAGTCGGTCCTCAGACAGAAGGTCTAGGGCGCGCTGGGTGTTTGGACACCAGAGTTTAGACACTGTGTGTTTTGGAAAAAGTTTATTTTCTTGTATGTATTTCCCGTTTGAGTCCATAAGGAGTACAATCTGTGGCTTGTGTATGTCCTCAGTGGGTGTGGGGGGGTCGTCATGAGGGCTATCAGGGTGTCTGACTGGGGGGTTGCTCAGAGGGTTTGGGATCCCCTGGGCTTGGGGTTCCTAATTTGCTCGTCTGTTTGTGATGTCGAGGCTATGGTCAGGGTCTAGGGTGTACTGTTCTGCTGCGGTGTCGAGACCTTGGCCAGGATCTGAGGTGGGCTGTTCTGCTGGCTTCTCTGCGGGGGTGGCCAGCTCTCTAATGGGTTGTTCTATGTCACCCGTCATCATTCTCACCTTCTCCTCCAGCACTCTGATCCTCTCCTCTAGTGCTCTGTTCTTCTCCTGCTCCTGCTCTTTCTCCTGTTGATGTTGTCTCACCACAGTCCAGAGTGCAGACATGTCTCTCTCTACCTGCAGCTCTCCAGGTCTAGTTAAGGGGGTGTTGTTGTGCTGGACTGTTGTCTGGGTCTGTGCTGACTGGAGTGTGTTCACCTGTTGTTCCAGCTCCACCTGCCTTACCTCCAGCTGGGTGAATTTATCCTTCATTTCAATGAGGGAGTAGTACTCTGTGCTGGGAAGTTGACTTTCTGCTTGGGGTTGCTCTGTGGGGTTATTTAATGAAGAGGTCTGGTCTGACCCGATCGGGGTAGGGGTATCTTTCTCAAGGGAGAGCTTCTCCTGCTGAGCTATTTCTTTGATTAGGTGAAAGTCCAGCTGGAACTGTTTGGTGTTGCCTTGAACCAAAACGGTTCCAGATTTATAGAGATTAATATTAGACGACTCAGAGTCCTCGTTGTCCAGTATCCTGAGTTTCCACCCGTCGCTAACACCCCCCCTCTTAACAGAGGGGTAGTGTGCTAGTATAGCACTGTGCCATGCCAGGGGATGGTCTGTGTGGAAGATAAGGTTGCTTATGTTCCCATTTTTATACAAACAGCAAAAAGTGTCTCCTGCTTCCCCAAAAGAAGTTTCAATTTGTACTCTTTTCGTGTCTTGTCGTTTTTTACATTCCGAGGGTACTGTATTTTAATGACCTCTGAACAGTGGGGGGGTGCTTCTAAGGCCTCTCCATTTAGTTGGGGTAGACTGTATGACTCTCCTGCCATTGTTGGGCTCAAGGGCTTTGACACCTCTTACTTCACACGTCAGTGCTAATTGAAATTGTATCTCTTTGTCAAGTAAGCTTAAGCTTGGTAGCCTTAGCGTTCAGTCCTTTTAAAATAAAATATATCATTGTAATGTATTTTTCTTCTTGGTTTTTGAAAGTGAAAAATAGCTTCATACTAAACATTACTCACTCAGTTCCAGGTTGGATGGTGTTTTCAGGTTTCTGTTTGTTTGCCAGAGCATTTGCTGTATAGTTTGAGAATAGTAATCCTTGGTAGTAGAAAACTTTCCAGGTAATTCCGTCCAAAATCAGGTTGTAGGTTTGGAGTTTTGATTTGGAATGAAGGTTATGTTGTGGAGGGTAGCATCCTGTATATATCCCTGCCAAAAAATCCTTCTTTATCTAACTCTAAATCTATATATTTTGTTAAAAATGCAGGAGCAATGTCTTTGAGCTCTCTCTCTCTCTCTCTCTCTCTCTCTCTCTCTCTCTCTCTCCTAACTTCCCTGAAAAGTTGCATATCGCGGGGGCTATTTGATGCTAATGCTGTACGCCACAGGATGTTTTTGTGCTGGTCAAGGGCAGTCTCTCTCTCTCTCTCTCTCTCTCTCTCTCTCTCTCTCTCTCTCTCTCTCTCTCTCTCTCTCTCTCTCTCTCTCTCTCTCTCTCTCTCTCTCTCTCTCTCTCTCTCTCTCTCTCTCTCTCTCTCTGCTAGTATAACTTATTTTATTGAAGCTTATTTGTCTGCCTCTTGGCCTTTGTCAGAGATTTGATGAAGCGCTCTTCTCTTTCAAGAAAATGTCAAATAGAAAGTGAAGCTCTCAAATGCAAAGTGCTCAGTGGGAGACATGGACTTTAAAAAGTAGCAGATAGCTGGAGAAAACAACAGACACGTCATTCATTTTGTTGACATAAGATATGCTAAATATGCTAAGTTAGCTAACTATGTCGTGATGACAGTGTGAGTGACATGTTATATGAGGAACAGGTGGGATATCTCTCTGTCTGTCCACAGTGCTTTTCTGTGTTAAAGTTGTATTTTTTCAAGCACGTACCTACTCAAACTCACACACACACACGCCCACACACACACACACCCACACACACACACACACACACACACACACACACACACCACACACACACACACACACACACACACACACACACACACACACACACACACACACACACTCACACACAGACGCAGTCTAGTAGACCTCCCAGTATGAGTGGTCACATTTCACTCCTAAATGTCACACAGTTTAACCATGCTGTCTTCTAAGAGTGTGTCTGGGGTAAGTAGGATGCTGTCTGGTAAGTGGTTTTATAAGAACTGCTAGTCAACCATTAATGCCTCTATAAACGCTGAATCAGTCAGATCACTCAAACACCAGAATGGGCCTTAAATGGTGGAGGTTATCAGACAAAGAACCACAAGTAGGTATATTACTGTACTATGCAATGAGAGAGAGAGAGAGAGAGAGAGAGAGAGAGAGAGAGAGAGAGAGAGAGAGACAAACAGAGAGAGAGAGAGAGAGAGGAGAGAGAGAGAGAGAGAGAGAGAGAGAGAGAGAGAGAGAGAGAGAGAGAGAGAGAGAGAGAGAGAGAGAGAGAGAGAGAGAGAGAGAGAGAGAGAGAGAGAGAGAGACCTCAAATTGGCCATTCTTAAACATTATCCTGTTCCCTAATATTTGGAACCAAGGTCTGATCACCCCAATCCACAAAAGTGGAGACAAATTTCACCCCAATAATTACCGTGGATAATAACAGAAATATCAACTATCATCAACAGCAGACTCCAACATTTCCTCAGTAAAAACAATGTCAAATTGGTTTCTTACCAAAATACCGTACGACAGACCACGTATTCACCCTGCGCACCCTAATTGACAAACAAACAAAACAAAAGTAAAATCTTCTCATGATTTGATCTGCTATACAAATTGATGGAAAGCGTTGTTGGGGGGAAAGAATATGACATTTATAAAATCCATGTACACAAACAACAAGTGTGCTGTTAAAATTGGCAATGAACAAACAGACCCATCATCTTCAACACATATATATATATATATATACGTTTGCCCACTGACAAGGAAATGATCAGTCTATAATTTTTTATGGTAGATTTATTTGAACAGTGAGAGACAGAATAACAACAAAAAAATCCAGAAAAAACGCATGTCAAAAATGTTATAAATTGATTTGCATTTTAATGAGGGAAATAAGTATTTGACCCCCTCTCAATTAGAAAGTTTTCTGGCTCCCAGGTGTCTTTTATACAGGTAACGAGCTGAGATTAGGAGCACACTCTTAAAGGGAGTGCTCCTAATCTCAGTTTGTTACCTGTATAAAAGACACCTGTCCACAGAAGCAATCAATCAATCAGATTCCAAACTCTCCACCATGGCCAAGACCAAAGAGCTCTCCAAGGATGTCAGGGACAAGGTTGTAGACTTACACAAGGCTGGAATGGGCTACAAGACCATCACCAAGCAGCTTGGTGAGAAGGTGACAACAGTTGGTGCGATTATTCGCAAATGGAAGAAACACAAAATAACTGTCAATCTCCCTCGGCCTGGGGCTCCATGCAAGATCTCACCTCGTGGAGTTGCAATGATCATGAGAACGGTGATGAATCAGCCCAGAACTACACGGAGGATCTTGTCATTTCCTCAGAGAGAGAGAGATACAGCCCCTCAGAGAGAGAGAGAGAGATACATCCCCTGAGAGAGAGAGGAGAGATACATCCCCTCAGAGAGAGAGAGAGAGATACATCCCTCAGAGAGAGAGAGAGATACATCCCTCAGAAAGAGAGAGAGAGATACATCCTCTCAGAGAGAGAGAGAGATACATCCCCTCAGAAAGAGAGAGAGAGATACATCCCCTCAGAGAGAGAGAGAGATACATCCCCTCAGAGAGAGAGATACATCCCCTCAGAGAGAGAGAGAGAGCATCCCCTCAGAGAGAGAGAGAGAGATACATCCCCTCAGAGAGAGAGAGAGAGAGATACATCCCCTCAGAGAGAGAGAGAGAGAGATACATCCCCTCAGAGAGAGAGAGAGAGATACATCCCCTCAGAGAGAGAGAGATACATCCCCTCAGAGAGAGAGAGAGAGATACATCCCCTCAGAGAGAGAGAGATACATCCCCTCAGAGAGAGAGAGAGATACATCCCCTCAGAGAGAGAGAGAGATACATCCCCTCAGAGAGAGAGAGAGAGAGATACATCCCCTCAGAGAGAGAGAGAGAGATACATCCCCTCAGAGAGAGAGAGAGAGATACATCCCCTCAGAGAGAGAGAGAGAGAGATACATCCCCTCAGAGAGAGAGAGAGATACATCCCCTCAGAGAGAGAGAGAGATACATCCCCTCAGAGAGAGAGAGAGGAGAGAGAGATACATCCCCTCAGAGAGAGAGAGAGATACATCCCCTCAGAGAGAGAGAGAGATACATCCCCTCAGAGAGAGAGAGAGAGAGATACATCCCCTCAGAGAGAGAGAGAGAGAGATACATCCCCCATCCCCCTCAGAGAGAGAGAGAGAGAGATACATCGAGATACATCCCCTCAGAGAGAGAGAGAGAGAGATACATCCCCTCAGAAAGAGAGCGAGAGAGAGTGGCATGGTTGACCGATTTTAACAGCTGCTGGGTGATTCACTTAGAAAGTCATTTGTTAAAATCGATTTTTCCACCTCCACACTCTGTCTCTCTGCACTGTTCACTGAGATGTAGAAGTTACCAGACCTGGACTCCTCTAGGGCATTCAGGAACCAGACCTGGACTCGTCTAGGGCATTCAGGAACCAGACCTGGACTCCTCTAGGGCATTCAGGAACCAGACCTGGACTCCTCTTGGGCATTCAGGAACCAGACCTGGACTCCTCTAGGGCATTCAGGAACCAGACCTGGACTCCTCTAGGGCATTCAGGAACCAGACCTGGACTCCTCTAGGGCATTCAGGAACCAGACCTGGACTCCTCTAGGGCATTCAGGAACCAGACCTGGACTCCTCTAGGGCATTCAGGAACCAGACCTGGACTCCTCTAGGGCATTCAGGAACCAGACCTGGACTCCTCTAGGGCATTCAGGAACCAGACCTGGACTCCTCTAGGGCATTCAGGAACCAGACCTGGACTCCTCTAGGGCATTCAGGAACCAGACCTGGACTCCTCTAGGGCATTCAGGAACCAGACCAGGGCATTCAGGAACCAGACCTGGACTCCTCTAGGGCATTCAGGAACCAGACCTGGACTCCTCTAGGGCATTCAGGAACCAGACCAGGGCATTCAGGAACCAGACCAGGGCATTCAGGAACCAGACCTGGACTCCTCTAGGGCATTCAGGAACCAGACCTGGACTCCTCTAGGGCATTCAGGAACCAGACCTGGGCATTCAGGAACCAGACCAGGGCAGACCAAGTTCTCATTTACAACTGCGACCTGGCCAAGATAAAGCAAAGCAGTGCGATAAAAACAACAACACAGAGTTACATGTGGGGTAAACAAAACATAAAGTCAAAAATACAACAGAAAATATATATACAGTGTGTGCGAATGTAGTAAGTTATGGAGGTAAGGCAATAAATAGGCTATAGTGCACAATAGTTACAATTTCGTATTAACACTGGAATGATAGATGTGCAAAAGATGATGTGCAAAATGAGATACTGGGGTGCAAATGAGCAAAATAAATAACAATATAGGGATGAGGTAGTTGGGTGGGCTAATTTCAGATGGGCTGTGTACAGGTGCAGTGATCGGTAAGCTGCTCTGACAACTGATGCCTAAAGTTAGTGAGGGAGATAAGAGTCTCCAGCTTCAGAGATTTTTTGCAGTTTGTTCCAGTGGGTGTTGCTATGGTGACAGTGAGCTAAGATAAGACAGGGATTTGCCTAGCAGTGATTTATAGATGACCTGGAGCCAGTGGGTTTGGCGACGAATATGTAGTGAGGGCCAGCCAACAAGAGCGTACAGGTCACAATGGTGGGTAGTATATGGGGCTTTGGTGACAAAACGGATGGCACTGTGATAGACTACATCCAATTTGCTGAGTGTGTTGGAGGCTATTTTGTAAATGACATCGCCGAAGTCAAGGATCGGTAGGATAGTCAGTTTTACGAGGGCATGTTTGGCAGCATGAGTGAAGGAGACTTTGTTGCGAAATAGGAAGCTGATTCTAGATTTAACTTTGGATTGGAGATGCTTAATGTGAGTCTGGAAGGAGAGTTTACAGTCTAACCAGACACCTAGGTATTTGTAGTTGTCCACATATTCTAAGTCAGACCCGCTGATAGTAGTGATTCTAGTCGGGTGGGCGGGTGCAAGCAGCGTTCGGTTGAAGAGCATGCATTTAGTT
>NW_028162330.1:20000-36164 GCF_964263955.1 Coregonus lavaretus | reverse complement strand
ATTGATTCTCTAGTGGTAATCTTTTGTAGACAGACACACTGGAAAGACGCACGTAACATAACTGGTATCGTAGCATCTGTCAGCAGACTGTGGGATGCAACAACTAATGAGGAACTTCGTTCCGGTTCACAGATTTTTTCGTCACTGATCATTTGGACATATCACAATTTCACAGGTATTTGCATCTTCCAAATTTAGGAAGTAGAGGGGACATTTGGCCCTACACTGTAATGAAAAACGGTATATTGTATATACTTGATATGGTACTTTTTGGTATTATCAACAGTAAAATACTATGAAATGTTTTACTGCAGCATACTGTTAATTATGGTGCACTGTGGAATAAAGTACCGTAACATAGTTTTGGAGCACCAAAAAACTTTGGACCCCAGTGGGTGGTTTTGACCCAATAACATATTTGCAAAAGGGATTTGTTGCACCAGTAAGTGAGAATGCTGTACCAATTTAACTGGTATGTGATAGTAGTGTGATAAAACATATAGGGGACAGATTGGAGTGGCAGCCAGTCTTGAACTTTTAATTAGTGATGGGCAATTGAGGCTTTCTGAAGCCTTTGGGGCTTTCACCAAATTGTGCTGAAAAATTGCTCATTACTCTTTTAACATACTGGACATTAGTGACATCTGCTGGACAGCAATACAAAGCAGTGTTTGATATTCATATACATTTACAGTACCAGTCAAAAGTTTGGACACACCTACTCATTCAAGGGTTTTTCTTTATTTTTACTATTTTCTACATTGTAGAATAATAGTGAAGACATCAAAACTACAAAATAACACATATGGAATCATGTAGTAACCGAAAAAGTGATAAACAAATCAAACTATATTTTTGATTTGAGATTCTTCAAAGTAGCCACCCTTTGCCTTGATGACAGCTTTGCACACTCTTGTTTTCTCTCTCAACCAGCTTCGCCTGGAATGCTTTTCCAACAGTCTTGAATGAGTTCCCACATATGCTTAGCACTTGTTGGCTGCTTTTCCTTCACTCTGCCGTCCGACTCATCCCGAACCATCTCAATTGGGTTGAGGTCGGGTGATTGTGGAGGCCAGGTCATCTGATGCAGCACTCCATCACTCTCCTTCTTGCTAAAATAGCCCTTACACAGGCTGGAGGTGTGTTGGGTCATTGTCCTATTGAAAAACAAATGATAGTCCCACTAAGCCCAAACAAGATGGGATGGCGTATCGCTGCAGAATGCTGTGGTAGCCATGCTAGTTAAGTGTGCCTTGAATTTTAAATAAATCACAGACAGTGTCACCAGCAAAGCACCCCCACACCATAACACCTCCTCCTCCATGCTTTACGGTGGGAACTACACATGCGGAGATCATCTGTTCACCCACACCGCGTCTCACAAAGACATGGCGGTTGGAACCAAAAACCTCCAATTTGGACTCCAGACCAAAGGACACATTTCCACTGGTCTAATGTGCATTGCTCATGTTTCTTGGCCCAAGCAGGTCTCTTCTTATTATTGGTGTCGTTTAGTAGTGGTTTCTTTGCAGCAATTCGACCATGAAGGCCTGATTCACACGGTCCCCTCTGAACAGTTGATGTTGAGATGTGTCTGTGATTTGAACTCTGTGAAGCATTTATTTGGGCTGCAATTTCTGAGGCTGGTAACTCTAACGAACTCATCCTCTGCAGCAGAGGTAATTCTGGGTCTTCCATTCTTGTGGTGGTCCTCATGAGAGCCAGTTTCATCATAGCACTTCATGGTTTTTGCGACTGCACTTGAAGAAACTTTCAAAGCCATCACAGGTTTACGCCTTACATCATGCTTCCCTTTGAATCGCTTTTTTTTTTGCTGTCAGAAACTGTGAATCTATGGCATCATTTAGGAGTTTATACTATACTAAATAAAACTAAGCGTTTGAACAACGGTGTGATGTCACATAACAATTTTCAAAATAATAACATGCCTTCATCAGGATTCAACCCGCACGTTCAATGTTGTCTGTGAGTGTTCTATGGTCCCCGACTATACCTGCTGAGCTACAGTTCAGCTGACACTACATAAAACAATCCTTACTACATTGTATGCCTAAGTACGATGTCCAGCAGAAGTCTGTCTTTGAAAGCAACTTGAAAGCGAAGAAAGAACCGGAACCACAGCAAAATCATTGGGATCCCACTTCAAACAAACCTTTGGACGTCATTGATCACATGGTAATGTATTTTTTTAAATCAAGCATCGGTACATTGTGTCAGATCAGTAGTGCTTTGAAAACTGCATCGGAGCTCCGGTATCAATCGTCCCATCACTACTTTTAATGGTTGAGCATTTTGCCATTCCTTTTGGTCTGTTTTCCACTGTAGTCGCTACCAGTTTGGAAGCCTGTTTTAAGGCCTCTAGAAGTGCAAGTGATATAAAACACAAAATATTCATTAATATGCTGTAATGTGTAAACACATTACCTAGCAGCCAACCTGCTTGCACTAATCCCATGTAATTACAGTAAAATACTGTGGGGGGAAAAAAAACTGAATTTAATACATTCATTAAAATATTCATTCATTACGATTACAGTAGCATTACTTTTTTGGGGGGGATAATACAGTCAATTCTACGGTATTATACTGTGTGTCATTACACAGTACTTGCTTAGATACTGTATTTAGATTACAGCAGTTGTACTGCATTTAAAAAGTGTTACAGAATTGACACAAACATTTTGCACGTTGAATGCAAGGTATTGACTTAGGCGACAACAATCGTGTTTCATATCTTTTTGCAAAAACATCCAAATGTAACGCATAGTGGTTGTGTGTCATCAGCATTACCAGTTTCCACTAGTTCCCAAACTAGCACTCCGTGCTGTCCCTTCTCTTTTTTCCTTGTTGTGCAAGGAGGGAGGGATGGAAAGAGGGAGGGATGGAAGGAGGGAGCTATGGAGTGAGGGAGGGATAGAAGGAGGGAGGGATGGAAGGAGGGAGCTATGGAGTGAGGGAGGGATGGAAGGAGGGAGCTATGGAGTGAGGGAGGGATGGAAGGAGGAGCTATGGAGTGAGGGATGGATGGAAGGAGGGAGATATGGAGTGAGGGAGGGATGGAAGGAGGGAGATATGGAGTGAAGGAGGGATGGAAGGAGGAGCTATGGAGTGAGGGATGGATGGAAGGAGGGAGATATGGAGTGAGGGAGGGATGGAAGGAGGGAGATATGGAGTGAGGGAGTGATGGAAGGAGGGAGCTTTGGAGTGAGGTAGGGATGGAAGAAGGGAGGGATGGAAGGAAGGAGGGAGGGAGGGATGGAAGGAGGGATGGAAGGAGGGAGGGATGGATGGATGGAAGGAGGGAGGGATGGAGTGAGGGAGGGATGGTACAAGTTAGCAGGGAGGGAGGGGAATAATGGCATGTTGCGGACGGGTGTCCCTGCCACCTTTACTAAACCACATGTAGCAAATGTTAATGAGAGATCCCAAATGCCAGCGCACAGAGGAGGCGGGCCTGCTTAACACAGAACCACTAATGAATAACACTAGAAGATACACAGGCTGAGGCTGGGCTGCAACAGGGTAGAGAGAGAAGAAGGATAGAGAGTTGAAAAGGGAAAGAGAGAGATAGATAGAGAGAGAGAGAGAGAGAGAGAGAGAGAGAGAGAGAGAGAGAGAGAGAGAGAGAGAGAGGCACAGGATGAAGTGTTTGATACTGATCAGTGAACACAGGCATCACTGTTATCTAGCTTCATTTAGGAAGCAGAGTGCTTTATGTTTCATCTCCGGAGTTATGTCATGAAGAAGGAGAGTAGAAGCATGGCTTCATTTCTTTCTCTCTCTGTCTGTCCATCTAGAGAGAGAGAGAGAGAGAGAGAGAGAGAGAGAGAGAGAGAGAGAGAGAGAGAGAGAGAGAGAGAGAGAGAGAGAGAGAGAGAGAGAGAGAGAGAGAGAGAGAAGGAAGGAAGCGCTGCCCTAATAAAAACAGAGGGAATAATGGAGGAAGATCGCTGATGGGAGGAATGTAAAAATGAAAAGCAAACTAAGATTAAAGCCTCCAAGGAGTTGTTATTTCCGTGAGCAGGAACTCATTATTTGTCCCAGTGTGTCGTTGTTTTGTAGTGATTTGGGGAACAAGCGTTGCAGGTTTATGATGGGGAGATGAACGCTTCACTGACTGTGGAGGGAGGCTGGGTTTGGACAGGTGGAGGGATATTCTGTAATTAATTTAGTGAGGAGGCTGGGTGGTGAATGGGTTGTAAAGCAGTTGTTTGCCCGTGCTACAGACGGCTATATTGGTCCGCTAACACAGAACTATTAAAGGCCAAGTGCATTACTTTTGTTATTTTTTTATTTAGATTTTTCAGGGGGTGCTGCAGCTATGCACATACCGTACATGCACGGTCGCATGCACGGACACACGGACGGTTGCAGATACGCATGCATGCAGGCACGTGTCTCTGTGCACTCACAAACACACACACACTTCCCTCAATGCTGACTCATATCCCCGCTTAATTACTACAGTGGGCTAAATCAGGTTAACACCGTGTTTCTTGGTAGTCTTAAACAAATCTACTTTGAAACAAAAGTATACACCTCACACACATGGTTATGGGCTTAAAAAGAAGAAGACACCTCTACCATGTCAGATATAGAGTTGAAATGTATTACATTTTGAGTTTGCATCCCAATATTAGACTTTATATGCATAACAGAAGACTGAAATATAACATACATATTGGACATAGAAACTACAGATTTTTTTGCGAGTCTTAATAATATGTATTCATTATGAAATGATGAAAAATATTAATAACATGCCACCCATGAGGCCACTAGAGGAAGATTTGGTCATTTTTGACTGCAGGAAAGGGCTACCCCCTTTGTGTTATAGCAGATGGTAAATGAGTCAGTGAGACTCTAACTACTGATCTAGAGGGACGTGAAAGTGAGAGCAGAGGGCCAAAGACCTTGTGATCCTGAAGGACAGGAGTCAAGGAGTCAAGGAAGGAAAGTCACCAAACTCTCTTGTCTTTATCCTCTCCTCTCCAAACAAGCTCTCACAGTCTCACTGCAGAATTAGACATTTTTCGAAGTTGCTCCAAACGTCAAACGTTGAAGTGTTTTTGACACCCTGGGTGGCTCCTCCTGCTCAGCATCGTTCCGTTTCTACAAACATCAAACGTTGAAGTTGCTACAAAAGTCAAATTTTGAAGTTTTGTATTTATTTTATTTAACCTTTATTTATCTAGGCAAGTCAGTTAAGAACAAATTATTATTTACAATGAAGGCCTACCAAAAGGCAAAAGGCCTCCTGCGGACAAAACACACATCATGACAAGAGAGACACCACAACACTACATAAAGAGAGACCTAAGACAACAACATAGTATGGCAGCAACAAATGACAACATTAAGGTTAAAGGTTAAGGTTTTGCATAGTGTTAAAAGTTTAGGCATTCATTCCAAATGGTTAAGTTAAGGGTTAAGGTTTGGGATAGGGTTAAAACAAAACAAAATCTACGAGTGTCTACCACTGGGAATGAACACACGACCTTCATGGGATTACGCTTACCCACCATACCCATCCACAACGCAATAGCAAAACCCAAGCTTACGTCATCGTAATAGTGCACACTGTTGCCCCTAGTTGCTGGTTTTGAAGGAATTTCCCGACATTCTCAGGACATGGACAGAGGTCCAATTTCTAAGTCAATCTTGAGTGATCTCACTGCCTCTCCTCTCCTCTCCTCTCCTCTCCTCTCCTCTCCTCTCCTCTCCTCTCCTCTCCTCTCCTCTCCTCTCCTCTCCTCTCCTCTCCTCTCCTCTCCTCTCCTCTCCTCTCCTCTCCTCTCCTCTGTACTAGTACTTATAGCTGAGAGAGGGAGGAGGCCGCTTTCTCAGCAAACAGCTCTCATTTACTGCTACTTCACGACTCACAAACTTCACTTTCTGAAGACATGCAGAAAAGCCATTCCAATATTCCATGGCATGTAATATTCTGATTCAACTTCCTATAAAATGTTGATGATATTCATATACTGTAGTATATGGTAATATGGATGAGTGTGTGTTATGGACTGTGCTCTTTATGTCTTTGCCGAGGAACACCCTACCCTAGCAGTGTGTGTGTGTGTGTAGGTATGTATGTATGTATGTATGTGTGTGTGTGTGTGTGTGTGTGTGTGTGTGTGTGTGTGTGTGTGTGTGTGTGTGTGTGTGTGTGTGTGTGTGTGTGTGTGTGTGTGTGTGTGTGTGTGTATGTGTGTATATGTGTGTGTGTGTGTGTGTGTGTGTGTGTTGGAGAGAACAGTTCTAGGGCCCCCCAAACCCATCTACATACATTCCCAGGCGATGCATAGGTGGAAACATGTAAATGAGCCATTAATAAATTAAATGGATGAAGCGTCGTGTGTACACAGCAAATTCTCCAGTCTTAAAAAAAACTAAATGAACACTGAGTGTTAAATCAACACTGAAAGTGTTGAGTCTGTAGACCCATATAGACACCGGAACAGTGTTAAATTAACACACTGGTTAGTGTAAAGCCTTATTCAAATATTTCTCAGATTGCCTTTCGAGTAAATTGCAGAGTTACCACCCCATGACTGTATTTGATGTGATCTATTAGTGACAGAGACATGGTTGTTGCATTCATCCATTTTTGGTCCTATGGATTCTAAGTGAATATATTATCATAAAACAATTATATATATTTTAACACAATAGCATATGTATTTCATAAGGCCTTATTTTGAGGGCCTAGTTTTACCCTAATACTGGGGTCTGAAATCCATACACATCACGTTGAACCAGAATTGTTTGTTTCAATATCTATGTTTTTGCATCTACATTGATTGATTGATTGTAATATATGAAATATGTTATAGTTTTTTTGTTCTTTAAAGGTCATGAACAGTCAAAATCATGTTTTTCATGAAATTGGATGATATTTGAAGGAAACCATGTCAAAGTATGATGACAAAAGTATGAAAAATGTATCTTCCTTCTACATTGATAAAGTTTGACCATAAAGTTACTAGTCCCCTCCCTCATGTCAAACACTTGCATTCATTATTAAGGGGACAAAGTGACATACCCTTAACTCTCATTTGAATACACCAATGGTAACATGATATTATCTTACCTAATTCAAATAAGTACCACCTTGTAACCAACATCGGAGAAGGCATGTTTGCAGAGGGGCGTGGTTTATATAGCTACATAGCTACTCTACTGGTGGCAAAATTTGACTGTAGGGTGTCAGCAAATATTCTGTCAAATTGGTTGTTGATCATTGCTAGACAAACATTTTTTAGACCTTGCCATATATTTTCAAGCAGATTTGAGTCAAAGCTGTAATTCGACCACTCAGGAACATTCATATGTAGATTTGGCCTTGTGTGTTTTGGGTTATTGACCTGCTGAAAGGTGAATTCATTTCCCAGTGTCTGGTGCAAAGCAAACTGAACCAAGTTTTCCTCTTGGATTTTGCCTGTACTTAGCTCCATTTCATTTATTTTTCATCCTGTAAACTCCCCAGTCCTTAACGATTACAAGCATACCCATAACATGATGCCACCACTATGAAAATGGAGAGTGATATTCAGCAATGTATTGTATTGGATTTGCCCCAAACCAAACACTTTTTATTCAGGACTAAAGTGAATTGCTTTGCCACATTTTTTTGCAGTATTACTTTAGTGCCTTGTTGCAAACAGGATGCATGTTTTGAAATATTTGTAATCTGTACAGGCTTCCTTCTTTTCACTCTGTCAATTAGGTTAGTATTGTTGAGTAACTACAATGTTGTTGATCCATCCTCAGTTTTCTCCTATCACAGCCATTAAACTCTGTAACTGTTTTAAAGTAATATTTTGCTTCATGATGAAATCCCTGAGCGGTTTCCTTCCTCTCCGTAAACTGAGTATCTTTTTAGTGACTGGGTGTATTGATACACCATCCAAAGCGTAATTAATAACTTCACCATGCTCAAAGGGATAGTCAATGTCTGCTTTATTTTTTATTTTTACCCATCTACCAATAGGTCCCCTTCTTTGCGAGGCATTGGAAAACCTCCCTGCTTTTTGTGGTTGAATCTGTGTTTGAAATTCACTGCTTGACTGAGGGACCTTACAGGTAATTATATATGTTGGGTAAAGAGATGGGGTAGTCATTTAAAAATCATGTTAACCACTATTATTGAACACAGAATTAGTCCAGGCAACTTATTATGTGACTTGTTAAGCACATTTCTACTCCTTAACTTATTTAGGCTTGCCTTACAAAGGGGTTGAATACTTATTGACTCTAGACATTTCAGCTTTTCATTTTTAATGAATTGGTACAAAGTTCCCAAAACATAATTCCACTTTGACATTACGGGTATTATGTGTAGGCCAGTAAGAAAAAATAATCTCAATTTAATCCATTTTAAATTCAGGCTGTAACACAACAAAATGTGGAAAAAGTCAAGGGGTGTGAATACTTTCTGAAGGCAATGTATATGTTTCCTCTTTCATCTGTGTCTGGTGTTAGCGAGTTACTGGCTAGCTAGGTCTTTAGCCAGCATGGAACAAAAGGGTGGGAACGGTCTTTCAAAACTCTGATGCAGTTGTCATGTCAACACCTCCGTCAGTGTTGCTGTGAAAGACATCACAAGAGACATGCCGAAATGTAGCTCCGAGGCATGCATCGAAATCACTAAGCAGTTTACGTCGAAGCAATGCTTGTATAACTTTATCAGAAGCAGGTGATCAATGACATTGGAAGCTTCATTTTGTCAAACAACCACCTGATTGGTTTGGACAAAAAGGCTACCCTGCGCACGCACTATGGCGTGTGCAACGTCATCTATAATAATTTGGCTGTTCTAAATTATTTTGACCAGCAGGTGCCACTAGTGTACACTGTTGATCAAAGCCTGGAGTAATGAACCTATTTTCGACACAATTGGCTGGAAATGGTCAATGCTTCAGGAAGCTTCGTTACAAATGTACAGTTGAAAAGCACATTACTGGGTAATATTCTAATGATCTCTGCCCTTAAACTATTTATATTTTGATCAAATGTGGCCTTGTTTGGGGGCGGAGCTCATTCGAATAATACACAGCAGTGTGCTTTGCAAGTGTTACTTTTTTACATTTACATTTTGGTCATTTACAGTCAGTGCATTAAACTAAGGTAGATAAACAAGAACATATCACATTCACAGCAAGTAAAAAGATTATGTTACCGTTACCAAAAATGTTGTTGTAGTTAAGCGGGCTACTTTCATGTCTATTTTTGTATTAGAATATATAAAATAATGTATTCTAACTAAATTGTTACAAAATACATGAACCATACTTCAGTGAAATACAAACTAGGTATTGAAACTATAGAAATACCTATATCAAATACATGTAACAGAAATACTGCCCATTGTTGGCACTAGCTGCCTGCACTTTAGTGCGTCCAGTAATGCACTGTATATTCTAGAAATACAGTGTGTTTCTGTAGTTAGGTGTTACAGTAATATTCTGTAAATTAGTATTTCAGTAAAGGCCCTGTAAATCTACAGTAATTTACTGGCTTCAGTGCTGCAAGCATTTTACTGTAAATGTACAGTGACCTACTGGCTACTGTACTGCCAGTAATTTACTATAAAAATGACAGGATTTTTTAACAGTGTATGTCTAAAGATAAGCAGCTGTAACATCGCACTGCCTTCAATATTATGGAATGAAGATGTAACATATTCTGACAAATGTATTACAATATTTGTGTGGAAGAACATTGCTACCTGGGTGGCAATGAGCACTCTGCAGGCAGGCTACCCTCCAAAGTGATGGGCTGATGTATACAGAACATGCTTTCCATCCAATCCTGCAACCTACGCTACAAGTAGGTCTTATGATTCTGCTTGCTCTGGACTCCAGAGAAGTGACATGATATATTTTGCTTGCTCTGGACTCCAGAGAAGTGACATGATATATCCCTAGTTGATATTGGCAGCTAACATGAGTGACATTCCGCTCCAAATGCAGGTTTAAAACGCAGTTTATTCTGTAGCCTTTCTTTTGTTTTGAATATGAATAATAGTTTCTGGCTGTAATGACAGGCTACGTTTGCGCAGCGACTGTGCGCATGTTTGAGTTGGTTGAATATACTACAGTATTTCTTACAATCTTCGATTTTGACTGGAATTGTGTTGGTCATTGTTAATAAGTGTAGCATTCTGTTTCAAAATAATACTCAGATTGTGTCGCTTTCCCCTCTTCTTGTAGGCCAAATTATTGCTCAACGAGTCAGTGGCCGTGGTTACGGGATTTTTTTGTTGTTTGGGGGGCCCATTAATTTTTTTACCACTTGCCCCCCCAAAAGGTATTTGCACGGCCCTGTATAGAACCATTTGTTTTTAGTGTGTACTATACGGAGGAGGCAGGGTTGTATTGAAAGAAACGGTGAGACAGAAAGAGAGTAGGTGTGTATCTGTGTGTGTGTATCTGTGTGTGTGTGTGTGTGTGTGTGTGTGTGATGGATGTGTAGGCATTAACCTCTGGAATAATGCAGAGAGCAGATGTGGCTGCTGTAAACACCTGGATTGGAAAAACGAGTGGAGGGATGGAGGGATGGATGGAGGATGAATAGATGAGGTAGAGAGAAAAGAGTGTAATATGATAATGTAATGAGTCCCACAGGGTGATGGGATGGAACAGGTTGAGTGAGTAAGTGTCTGTTTGTGTGTGTGTGTGTGTGTGTGTGTGTGTGTTTGCACGTGTGTGTGTGTATGTGTGTATAGCCTACATTGTTTGTGAGGGTGTCAATGTGTGTGTGGGAGTCTGTGTGTATGTGTTCAATACACAATACAGTACAGTAGAGTATGTATTTGCACGTATGTGTGCAAATATGTATTGTATGTGTGTTTTCGACTATATAATACTTGGTGTGTATCTAATCTGCTGGGCTAGTGACGCCTGCATCCTTTTGAGCTGAACTCTATTTCACGGGCTAGTAAGAGTAGCAACGGTCATCAAAATTGTTAAAAGGTTTTAAAAACAATTCAAAAAAAAAATGCAGCAGTTGGACAATGGATGACGATACGCCAAACTCCTTGATTTAAAAAAGAATCCATCAGGTATTAAATGAGTTATGGCACATTAAACATTTTACTGGCACGGACAAAAAATGATTGGAGTTCAGGTATTTTAGTGGGAATTCAGGTATTCAATTTATTGTAAAATTTCCCTGTTTTCTTTTTCATAGAATGCACTGATATATCAATTCTATGAATTCATTAACATAAAGGGGTGGAACAGGGCTGCAACCAGAAAACCTTCCTCTGTGTAGGCCTCTCTGCAATCAGCTGCGCTGTCTAGACTGCCGCATGAATTACTGTTGTTGTCACGTTCTGTTGCATAATTCAACAAGTGTGTCAATAGCATAATACCCACAGATTAAAAATCAACATTCATGGCTCTAGATTACACCTATCTATACATACTTTATATTGTTTGCGAGATCAGACATAATATCACTATAATCCAAAATTGGGTTAGGGTTTCAGCGCATCTGATTTTTTTACATTTCAATTACTACATTTTTCAATTCAACAAAAATAAACACCAATCAAAATAAAGTTATCTTTCTTCTCTTTCCTATGATGTGTTAAATCCCCGGAGAAGCTTTACCGTTCTTATAGACGCAATGGAAAGACATTTTATTCCACTGAGCCCATTTCAGCCATTACCAGGGTTTGTTTGACAGGTCATTACAAACATTTCCCACGGTCGTAACGTTAAATGGAAAAAGACAACAGGCACAAGCAAGAGTATGAAAGAGATTTAAGTGGATTTTGCACCCGTCAAACACAGGAAATAGATGGCTTAAAAAGACAGATCCTCAGGTGGGCGGCATGCGCGTTGATGTAGTCGTATCTATTCTTCTAGCTACATAAACCACATACAGTGCATTGGGAAAGTATTCAGACCCCTTGACTTTGTCCACATTTTGTTACGTTACAGCCTTATTCTAAAATGGATTCAGTTGTTTCCCCCTCATCAATCTACACACAATACCCCATAATGACAAAGCAAAAACTAGTTTTTAGATTTTTTTGCAAAAAATACAAACATAAAAAACGGAAATTTTACATTTACATAAGTATTCAGACCCTTTACTCAGTACTTTGTTGAAGCACATTTGGCAGTGATTACAGCCTCGAGTCTTCTTGAGTATGACGCTACAAGCTTGGCACACCTGTATTTGGGGAGTTTCTCCCACTCTTCTCTGCAGATCCTCTCAAGCTCTGTCAGGTTGGATGGGGAGTGTCACTGCACAGCTATTTTCAGGTCTCTCCAGAGATGTTTGATCGGGTTCAAGTCCGGGCTACGGCTGGGCCACTCAAGGACATTCAGAGACTTGTCCCGAAGCCACTCCTGCGTTGTCTTGACTGTGTGCTTAGGGTCGCTGTCCTGCTGGAAGGTGAACCTTCGCCCCAGTCTGAGGTCCTGAGCACTCTGGAGCAGGTTTTCATCATGGATCTCTCTGTACTTTGCTCCGTTCATCCTTTTCTCGATCCTGACTAGTCTCCCAGTCCCTGCCGCTGAAAAACATCTGCGCAGCATGATGCTGCCACCACTATGCTTTACCGTAGGGATGGTAACAGGTTTCCTCCAGCCATGACGCTTGGCATTCAGGCCAAAGAGTAAAATCTTGGTTTCATCAGACCAGAGAATCTTGTTTCTCATGGTCTGAGAGTCCTTTAGGTGCCTTTTGGCAAACTCCAAGCGGGCTGTCATGTGTCTTTTACTGAGGAATGGCTTCCGTCTGGCCACTCTACCATAAAGGCCTGATTGGTGAAGTGCTGCAGAGATGGTTGTCCTTCTGTAAGGTTCTCCCATCTCCACAGAGAAACTCTGGAGCTCTGTCAGAGTGACCATCGGGTTCTTGGTCACCTCCCTGACCAAGGGAGGTGACCAAGGTTTGGAACCACAAGTCTTGGTGGTTCCAAACTTCTTCCATTTAAGAATGAGGGAGGCCACTGTGTTCTTGGGGACCTTCAATGCTGCAGACATGTTTTGGTACCCTTCCCCAGATCTGTTCCTTGACACAATTCTGTCTCGGAGCTCTACGGACAATTCGATTGACCTCATGGCTTGGTTTTTGCTCTGACGTGCACTGTCAACTGTGGGACCTTATATAGACAGGTGTGTGCCTTTCCAAATCATGTCCAATCAATTGAATTTACCACAGGTGGACTCCAATCAAGTTGTGGAAACATCTGAAGGATGACCAATGGAAACAGGATGGACCTGAGCTCAATTTCGAGTCTCATATCAAAGGGTCTGAATACTTATGTAAATAAGATATTTCTGTTTTAGTTTTTTTATGAATTTGCAAGAATGTCTAAAAACCTGTTTTTCTTTTGTCATTATGGAGTATTGTGTGTAAAAAATAAATATTTAATAAATTTTAGAATAAGTCTGTAATGTAACAAAATGTGGAAAAAGGGAAGAGGTCTGAATACTTTCCGAATGCACTGTATACTGCTACTGAGTCTCCATTTCAAACACATTACTTTCCCTTCTGTTCCACACAACAGTTCCACTTCTAGAAACCGGTCCAGAAGAACCATCCCTGCCAGCAACCAGGGAGCTTACCCACACACAAAGCCCATCTAGGTGAAGCTTGGCTGGGGCAGGATCGGGGAACAGCAGGGCCCTCCTGGAGGCTAGAATCCATCTCCAGAGAGACTCTCACGCCCCATAGACTTCCATGGCAGATGGAGAGACAAGCACAATACAATACAGCGTCCCCCGGCGATACACACTCAGGTTTATTACCGCGGGGAGTGTGTGTGTCTGTCTCTCTGTGTGTGTGTGTGCTTGCGTGTGGGGAGACAGAGCGGCATAGAGTGGCAGTTGATCCATCCCCCTGACTCCCTATAGAAGAGCACTAGGCCTTGGAGATATACAGAGAAACACACATAACACGACCTTTAGAGCTACACAGACGACTCCTCTGTGCTAAAACCACTGAGGTGAGAATAATCTATGCTAGCATTATTGTCTTGTGCGGGTGATAGAGGAAAACAACGCAAGACTAATGGCTGTAGTAGAGGTGAGTGTGTGTGTGTTGTTCTGGGCGGCTGTGTGCGCATTGGGGGAAGGGTGTGTGTGAGTGTGTCTGTATGTTTGTGTGTCCGTGTGTGTGTAGTTAACAGGTAAAGACTCTTCATTGGAAAGGTATATGGTCTTTAATGCTAACTCAGGTTTAATTTGCTAATGTATGCATTATCTGAACATTTCTTTGGAGTAAGGAACATTAGCTGTTCTGCTAACTCAGATTTGAAGATTTGTATGGGCAGTAGTGAACGTATCGATGGTAGTAAACACTAATGTTTGTCGAAAACAACAGTCAGCACAGAACACTCTGGGCCTGTGTACGGTACAGCTCAATCTGAACTCACTGTTTAACCCTGTATGAATTTAGTATGAAGCAAATATGAACATCAACTACTTGTGCATCAAGCCGCCTCACGCTACAGAAACAGGAGATAGGCTCCTGCCCTATGGGCCATTCTGGCTCGGACAAGGCTTACTTAAATCTTCAGTGTGAAAGCTCAGAACTCACAAGGAGTTGACAGGCTGTAAAGTAAACACAACCTATGAATTCATTTTAGGAGACCTTACAACACACACATACGCACACGCACAGACACACACACACACACACTACATTCCTGCTACAGGATTGATGGGTAGTTTTGGACCAGGAGGCCTCCAATCATATTTCATATCTGGTGACACACCCATTATAATATTGTGATGGATTGATATAACCAGTGGTGAGGTTGTGTCATGCACCTCCCTATGGACTGCTCAAAAATGCTAGTGTTGTGTAAAATACAGTGAGCTCCAAAAGTATTGGGACAATGAAAAAGTTTTTGTTGTTTTAGCTCTGTATTCCAGCACTTTGGATTTGAAATGATAAAATGACTATGAGGTTAAAGTGCAGACTGTCCTCTTTAATTTGAGTGTATTTTCATCCATATTGGGTGAACCGTTTAGAAATTACAGCACTGTTTGTACATAGTCCCCCCATTTTAGGGGACCGAAAGTATTGGGACAAATTCACTTATATGTGTATTAAAGTAGTCAAAAGTTTAGTATTTGGTCCCATATTCCTAGCACACAATCACTACATCAAATGTGTTGGATGCATTTGCTGTTTGTTTTTGGTTGTGTTTCAGATTATTTAGTGCCCTATAGAAATGAATGGTAAGTAATGTATTGTGTCAGTTTGGAGTCACTTTTATTGTAAATAAGAATAGAATATGTTTCTAAACACTTTTACATTAATGTGGATGCTACCATGATTACGGATAATCCTGAATGAATCGTGAATAATGATGAGTGAGAAAGTTACAGACGCACAAATATCATACCCCCCCAAAATTGCGAACCTCCCCTGTTATTGTAATGGGGAGAATTTAGCATATCTTGGGTGTATGATATTTGTGCATCTGTAACTTTCTTACTCATCATTCCGGACTATCCGTAATCATGGTAGCATCCACATTAATGTAGAAGTGTTTACAAACATATTCTATTCTTATTTACAATAAAAGTGACTCCAAAATGACACAAGTTTTCTCATGTCACCCTGCTCCTCCGCACACTCCGCTGGCTTCCAGTCGAAGCTCGCATCCACTACAAGACCATGGTACTTGCCTACGGAGCAGCAAGAGGAACTGCCCCTCCCTACCTTCAGGCTATGCTCAAACCCTACACCCCAAACCGAGCACTCCGTTCTGCCACCTCTGGTCTCTTGGCTTTCCCACCCCTATGGGAGGGCAGCTCCCGCTCAGCCCAGTCAAAGCTCTTCTCTGTCCTGGCACCCCAATGGTGGAATCAGCTTCCTCCTGAAGCTAGGACACCAGAACCCCTGCCCATCTTCTGAAATCCTACCACTTCAAAGAGCATTTTAAATAATCCCACCGCACCCTCATGCATGGCTATATAGACATAGGCTTCAGGCGATATGATTCCACCATGAGCAACAAAAACTGGCTTCTTGTTAGATTTGGTGAGGCTTTCATTTATTTCCCAATCAATTAAGCTGAAGCTGTGTTCCTCAAGTCGTTCGGTGCTCACTGCTCATGCCGACGTCACACACCCAAGATGGCTCAACCAATCACCCGACATAACCCATTAT
>NW_028162330.1:0-15000 GCF_964263955.1 Coregonus lavaretus | reverse complement strand
GTGTTACAGTTTTTTCCAATTGTGTACAAGCATTTTTTGGGAACAATGATGTCGATTTTCACAAGAGTTCACAAAACACAGAACTCAGTGGCCTTTTGCAAATCAGTAAATACGTTTTCAAAATACAGTTGCCTTCTCAAAACATAAATACATTTATTTTACATTGACATTTTAGTAATTTAGCAGATTCTCTTATCCAGAGCGACTTACAGTTAGTGAGTGCATACATTTTTCAAATGGAAGGTCACAATGGCTGCATTTACACAGCCAGCCCTGATCTTTTGACAAATCAGATCAGCACTGAGAAAGATGTGACACCTTGAGTTTGAAAAAAAAACTACTATTTTGGTTATTGAACTAGAGTAAGTGAAGTGGATTAACACCCGGAATGACGGTAACAGAATTACATCATGGGTCCCTTATCTGTACTATAGAGAAACGCAAAATTATGAATATCTTCATGGTGATGTATTCTGAATAGGTGGTCCTTTGTGGCTCAGTTTGTAGAGCATGGCGCTTGCAAGACTGGGGTTGAGGGTTTGATTCCCATGGGGGACCAATACGAAAAAAGTATGAAAATATATGCACTCACTACTGTAAGTCGCTCTGGATAAGAGCGTCTACTAAAGTGTAAGGTGTAGAACATGTAATATCCACCTTTGCATGTTTGGGTATTATTCTACACACTTGCTATTAAGACCAAATTTGGTTGGTCCGGACCAAATCTGTACCAATCGTAGACTTATATGTTTCACAAGTTGGACATCACAGTAGAGTAGAGTACAGTACAACATAATACAGTAAATTATACTGTACTCTACTCTAGTGTGCTGTACTGTACTGTACTGTATTGTACTGCGCTATACAATGCTTGACTTTCCTTTACTCTACTGTACTCTACTATACTGTGCTGTCCAAAAAACTTGTGCAACATAATTGGTTCAGATTTGGACTGACCAAATATCAATTACTTTTCAACGTCCATGGACGTCTGGTGTCGGTCGGTGCTCAGTGGGTGAGATGGCTGGTTACATTAAATGGAAAGAGAGGGGGCTCATGGGTCAGTAAGACATTACCTGGAGAGAGAGAGAAGAGAGACAGGGATAAAAAGAGGGAGGGGTTGTCCAGACTGTTGTCAAATTCTTGCTTTGACCACCACACAACAGAAAGAGAAAGGTCAGAGCTGAACATAACAGAATGCCAGTGGAAGGGACTTGGGTTTGTGACTACTACTCTATGTATTCCCATTGTAGGCAATTCAATTGCAGTAATTCTGTTACGGATTTTCAGTCGTTCTGTTACAGATTTGGTAACAGAATGACACGTTTTAATCACTAAATAAACCAAATTGTTATCAGTAAAAACACTATAACTACCTTCACGTGTTACTCCTATGAATTTCTTTATCCATCCTTCCTCCTAATGAGGGAGATAAATTAGAAAATATTTTAAAGATATGTGGGTTTTTGGTAACGGAATGACAAAACACTAGGCACAGATGTCAATTCAACGGCTATTCCACATTGGTTCAATGTAATTTCATTGAAATGACGTGGAAGAAACGTTGATTGTGCCCAGTGGGCAGGCATTAATTCTTAAACTTACAGAAGGCAAATAATTTCTGCAAAACTAAATATTAATGTAGATATTAGTTGGCAGGGGTCTTTACTTAAACATGATTGTGTTTTGATGTATTTCTAATAGCTTTTAAGACCTTTTCTGGTAGATGTTTTATAAGACCCCTTTTCCCTCTGCGTCACCAGAAATCAAAGCCTTTGCTTATTCCACATTTTTAGGGTGGAACATGGTTGAACATTTTATATATGCCTTCATAAAAAAACATATATAGACTCTTAGCTTTCATTTGACACCAAATTGAATGTGCTAGTATGAACTTCATATGTTAATGCTCATGGGGCTTTTTACATGGAAATGCTCAACACTTAACAGTGAATTCACTGGTGACATTTCTATTTATAGTTTTGAAAAAGGTGGTCTAAGATATGCAAGGCAAGAAAATTATCAGAAGTTCTGTAAATGTATTTGAACATTTGATAATTGCTGTTCTGCTATAGCTATAGATACGTTTCAACACAGATCCAACTGCTTGTCAGCGATTGAGAAAAACTGTAATTTAACAATGAAGAGTGTGGTCCTGTATAGACACTGGAGCAGTGTTAAATGTAACACTCTCTGTGTTGATTTGACACTGGATAATTTGCTGTGTTCTGATTTGTCAGCAATGTGGTGCGTTGCTATTTATCTGTCAGCATCACAACATATAGAGCCAGTGAGAAGAACAGCCCTAACTGTTGTTTCAGGTTACTGTTCAGGTCTTAACTACTGAGCAGCTATCCTTACATTTTATTCATTTAGCAGACTCTCTTATCCAGAGAGTGCATACAGTGAGTGCATACATTTTCATACTGGCCCCCCGTGGGAATCAAACCCAAAACCCTGGCGTTGCAAGAGCCATGCTCTACCAACTGAGCTACACGGGACTACATACTTAAATACATGACTGTGTGTTTGTGTTAATAACATATCCACTCTTGATTACATTCTTCATGGTAAAGTGTGTGAGTGCCCATTTTAGAGCTCCCTCCTGAGTCTAAAAGGTTGGTGTGTGTGTGTGTGTCGGGTCTGGACATCCTAATTGATTCAGGGTGAGGGGAAGCGTCCCTATGATGGCCTGACAATGGTTTGATTGACAGCTGTAATTAAAGTGGCGACAGTGATGTGATGTATTTCATTTCACATGACTTCTCTAACCCGGGCCTCGCTCACCCTAAACACGCACGCATGCACGCACGCATACACGCACGCACGCACGCACCCACACGCACACACACACACACACACACACACACACACACACACACACACACACACACACACACACACACACACACACACACACACACACACACACACACACACACACACACACACACACACACACACACACACACACACACACACACACACACACACACACTATGGTCGGATCTACTACAAGACCATGGTGCTTGCCTACGGAGCTGTGAGGGGAACGGCACCTCCTTACCTTCAGGCTCTGATCAGACCCTACACCCAAACGAGGGCACTACGTTCATCCACCTCTGGCCTGCTATCTCCCCTACCTCTACGGAAGCACAGTTCCCGCTCAGCCCAGTCAAAGCTATTCGCTGCTCTGGCACCTCAATGGTGGAACAAGCTCCCCCACGACGCCATGACAGCGGAGTCACTGACCACCTTCCGGAGACACTTGAAACCCTACCTCTTTAAGGAATACCTGGAATAGTATAAAAGTCATCCTTCTTCCCCCACCCCCCATAAAAAAAAGGAAAAAAAAGTGGTTGTCCCACTGGCTATCATAAGTTGAATGCACCAATTTGTAAGTCGCTCTGGATAAGAGCGTCTGCTAAATGATGTAAATGTAAATGTAAATGTAATGGTCCTCTTTTGAGAGAAGAAGTAGCTGATATAGAAATGATATTTTAGCAAGGCCTGTATAAGATCCCTCACATTCCCTGCAGGTTTGTGAAATGAGGTGACTCTCAACTGCCTGCAGGGAATGTGGGGGATCTTATTAGCAAAGAGGTATTCATGAGCAAAAAGGCAGAGTCAGAGAGGGAGACATAGAGAGAGAGGGAGAGAGAGAGAGAGAGATAATCAATTAATTTCCAACGTACGCTTTGGCGTACAATATGAACATTGTTACGTCATGCCAATAAAGCAATTTGTACTGAATTAAGAGGGAGAGAGAGAGGGGGAGAGAGAGAGGGGGAGAGAGAGAGAGTGAGAACAAGAGAGAGAGAGAGAGAGAGAGAGAGAGCGAGAGAGAGAGCGAGAGAGAGAGAGAGAGAGAGAGAGAGAGAGAGAGAGAGAGAGAGAGAGAGAGAGAGAGAGGCAGTAATAGCAGACAGGAAACAGAAACACTATAGAAACGGTAGAATATATAAAGTAGCAGAGCACAGATTGCCGGCAGAACTTTCTATGTTGCCATTTTATGTCTAAAGACTTGAACGTATTGATGTTTATGTCTAGTTTCCTCGTTTGGACAGCAGTTAATGTCTATACCTTGAACACTTTCAAGGCTGGGTTCAATCAAACTTCTCCTTGCAATCTTTAGTGTTTCACACTGAAAACAGCAAAAATGCCTGTGAGTGGAAGCTATCTGATTTTCTTTTTTATTGTACCCCTAACCATTATGCAATTGTATTTGAATATAGGCAAAAATGAAAAATTACCTTTTTGAGGTGGGGGGGTTTTACGGGCAGAGACAGAAAGAGGTAGTAAAAATTGGTTTGTATGGTGATACAGTGGGGGAAAAAAGTATTTAGTCAGCCACCAATTGTGCAAGTTCTCCCACTTAAAAAGATGAGAGAGGCCTGTAATTTTCATCATAGGTACACGTCAACTATGACAGACAAATTGAGGGAAAAAAATCCAGAAAATCACATTGTAGGATTTTTTATGAATTTATTTGCAAAATATGGTGGAAAATAAGTATTTGGTCACCTGCAAACAAGCAAGATTTCTGGCTCTCACAGACCTGTAACTTCTTCTTTAAGAGGCTCCTCTGTCCTCCACTCGTTACCTGTATTAATGGCACCTGTTTGAACTTGTTATCAGTATAAAAGACACCTGTCCACAACCTCAAACAGTCACACTCCAAACTCCACTATGGCCAAGACCAAAGAGCTGTCAAAGGACACCAAAAACAAAATTGTAGACCTGCACCAGGCTGGGAAGACTGAATCTGCAATAGGTAAGCAGCTTGGTTTGAAGAAATCAACTGTGGGAGCAATTATTAGGAAATGGAAGACATACAAGACCACTGATAATCTCCCTCGATCTGGGGCTCCACGCAAGATCTCACCCCGTGGGGTCAAAATTATCACAAGAACGGTGAGCAACAATCCCAGAACCACACGGGGGGACCTAGTGAATGACCTGCAGAGAGCTGGGACCAAAGTAACAAAGCCTACCATCAGTAACACACTACGCCGCCAGGGACTCAAATCCTGCAGTGCCAGACGTGTCCCCCTGCTTAAGCCAGTACATGTCCAGGCCCGTCTGAAGTTTGCTAGAGTGCATTTGGATGATCCAGAAGAGGATTGGGAGAATGTCATATGGTCAGATGAAACCAAAATATAACTTTTTGGTAAAAGCTCAACTCGTAGTGTTTGGAGGACAAAGAATACTCAGTTGCATCCAAAGAACACCATACCTACTGTGAAGCATGGGGGTGGAAACATCATGCTTTGGGGCTGTTTTTCTGCAAAGGGACCAGGACGACTGATCCGTGTAAAGGAAAGATTGAATGGGGCCATGTATCGTGAGATTTTGAGTGAAAACCTCCTTCCATCAGCAAGGGCATTGAAGATGAAACGTGGCTGGGTCTTTCAGCATGACAATGATCCCAAACACACCGCCCGGGCAACGAAGGAGTGGCTTCGTAAGAAGCATTTCAAGGTCCTGGAGTGGCCTAGCCAGTCTCCAGATCTCAACCCCATAGAAAATCTTTGGAGGGAGTTGAAAGTTCGTGTTGCCCAGCAACAGCCCCAAAACATCACTGCTCTAGAGGAGATCTGCATGGAGGAATGGGCCAAAATACCAGCAACAGTGTGTGAAAACCTTGTGAAGACTTACAGAAAACGTTTGACCTGTGTCATTGCCAACAAAGGGTATAAAACAAAGTATTGAGAAACTTTTGTTATTGACCAAATACTTATTTTCCACCATAATTTGCAAATAAATTCATTACAAATCCTACAATGTGATTTTCTGGATTTTTTTTTCTCAATTTGTCTGTCATAGTTGACGTGTACCTATGATGAAAATTACAGGCCTCTCTCATCTTTTTAAGTGGGAGAACATGCACAATTGGTGGCTGACTAAATACTTTTTTCCCCCACTGTATATCTTACTTGACTTTTGTATGAGGTGTTTCAGAGAAACAACCATGCTCTGTACCAACCACTTCGATAAACATTTTACATTTTTGCATTTACGTCATTTTAGCAGACGCTCTTATCCAGAGCGACTTAAAGTTAGTGAATGCATACGTTATTTTTAATTTATTTTTCCATACTGGCCCCCCGTGGGAAACAAACCCACATCCCTGCCGGCCAAACCCTCCCCTACCTTGGACGACGCTGGACCAATTGTGCGCCGCCCATGGGTCTCCCGGTTGCGGCCGGCTGCGACAGAGCCTGGACTCAAACCAGGATCTCTAGTGGCACAGCTAGCACTGCGATGCAGTGCGTTAGACCACTGCGCCACTCGGGAGATTAAACCTCAACACTAATATCACCAACCAAACTCTTAAACCAATGGGTGAAAAGCATCTTTCTTGAAGACCCAATAAATAAAATGTTCCACCAAAAAAACATCTGTCTTGAAGACCCAATAAATAAAACATATTTATTGTTTATTTTTTACACGCTAGGTGAATCTCGTCTAAAACACCAACAAATCACAGATAAATATTCCTATCAGGGATTCAAAAATGTCTAGTCAGCTCCGAATTACTGGCAGAAAGCAGCATGGAAATCAATACAATTCCAAGCAACCAAACGAGAAAACGCTTTCACAGACAACAAACAGGGAATGAAAGAATGAAAGATGAAAGAAATATCCCATCTTCTCTCTCTCTCTCTCTCTCTCTCTCTCTCTCTCTCTCTCTCTCTCTCTCTCTCTCTCTCTCTCTCTCTCTCTCTCTCTCTCTCTCTCTCTCTCTCTCTCTCTCTATTTCTCTCTCTCTCTATCTCTCTTTCTCTCCCTCACTCTCTCTCAATTCAATTTCAATTTCAATTCAATTTAAGGGGGCTTTATTGGCATGGAAACATATGTTTACATTGCCAAAGCAAGTGAAATAGATGATAAACAAAAGTGAATTGAACAATAGAAAAATTAACAGTAACCATTACACTCACAAAAGTTCCAAAAGAATAAAGCAATTTCAAGTGTCATATTATGTCTATATACAGTGTTGTAATGATGTGAAAATAGTATTTCTCTCCAAAGTCACATATACAGTAATATCTAATTTCCTCAGGAGAGAAACAGATGAAACTGTAGCATTGGAACATAAACACTCTGGTGTTGAGAGTACAACTTGGCACCTCTCTCCTCCTTTCCCTCTATTCCCCTAATAAAACAATCTGTCTGACTGAGAAGGAGAGAGGAAGGAGAGAGAAAGTCTTATGGAGGGATGCGGGTGAGGATAAGTGGTAGAATGTGTCGGAGGGAATTTAGTCTAAATGGAACCCAAAAAGCTGTACACACACAAGCACGCGCACACATACACACACACAGTTTCATATACACCCACAAGTCTAAAAACACTGCAGTACCTCATGAATTAACGTGTACAAATACACACATACACACACACACACGCACACACACACACACACACACACACACACACACACACACACACACACACACACTCCAACACTCACAACTCCCCTGCATTGCCTGGGATGAAATGTATTGCTTGCTGATAGTAAATAAAACATAATGTTCCCCTCAGTCCATCCCTAGAGAAAGCTCCATTACTGTTTCTGCACAGGACAGCAAACCTTACACAGCCACATCTACACACACTCTCACTCTCACTCTCTCCCTCTCTCTCTCTCTCTCTCTCTCTCTCTCTCTCTCTCTCTCTCTCTCTCTCTCTCTCTCTCTCTCTCTCTCTCTCTCTCTCTCTCTCTCTCTCTCTCTCTCTCTCTCTCTCTCTCTCTCTCTCTCTCTCTCTCTCCTCTCTCTCTCTCTCTCTCTCTCTCTCTCAGATATATATACAGTACCAGTCAAAAGTTTGGACACACCTACTCATTCAAGGGTTTTTCTTTATTTTTACTATTTTCTACATCGTAGAATAATAGTGAAGACATCAAAACTATGAAATAACACATATGGAATCATGTAGTAACCCAAAAAGTGTTAAACAAATCAAAATACATTTTAGATTATTCAAAGTAGCCACCCTTTGCCTTGATGACAGCTTTGCACACTCTTGTCATTCTCTCAACCAGCTTCACCTGGAATGCTTTTCCAACAGTCTTGAAGGAGTTCCCACATATGCTGATCACTTGTTGGCTGCTTTTCCTTCACTCTGCAGTCCAACTCATCCCAAACCATCTCAATTGGGTTGAGGTCAGGTGATTGTGGATGCCAGGTCATCTGATGCAGCACTCCATCACTCTCCTTAAGTTTGTTTGTCAATTAGCAGACGCTCTTATCCAGAGCGACTTACAGTTAGTGAGTGCATACATTATTATTATTTATTTTTATTTTTTCATACTGGCCCCCCGTGGGAATCGAACCCACAACCCTGGCATTGCGAACGCCATGCTCTACCAACTGAGCTACATCCCTGCCGGCCATTCCCTCCCCTACCCTGGACGACGCTGGGCCAATTGTGCGCCGCCCCTCCTTTTGATTTGTTTAGCACTATTTTGGTTACTACATGATTCCATATGTGTTATTTCATAGTTTTGATGTCTTCACTATTATTCTACAATGTAGAAAATAGTAAACATAAAGAAAAACCCTTGAATGAGTAGATGTGTCCAAACTGTTGACCGGTACTGTACATTTGCTTTGTGTGAGCACTTCACAAGCCGGCCATAAGCAGTCGTAATCATTCATAAAGAGTTATGACTTGTGGCTGCAGGGCTGGAGGGATGGAGGGAAAGAGGGATGGGGAAGAAAGTGAGGAGACTTGTTTGATAAAAAAGGGTGATAGGAGAGAAGTCAAAGTGGAAAGAATGGATTTGGTGAAGAAGAATTGAGGGAAGAGGGGATAGAGGCTAGACGGAAGATAAGAAAGAGGGTTGGATGGGATGGATAAGAGATGAGAAGAGGAGAGGGGTAAAAATATAGACATAAGGTGAGGGAGGGAAGAATGGAGGGAAGAATGTTGAAGGGTGGGGGAAGAGGGAGGAAAGGAAGAGAGGAGTGAAGGGTATAGAGGGAGAGAGGAGGCGAGAGGGAGCCCTTCTTAAATTAATGAGCTATTGATTTGGGAGAGACACCCTGAAGGGCTTCTCACTGACGCCCAGATGAATGGGCACACATTCATTACCACCAACACATGCAAATGGAGAATACACACACACGCATGCACACACATGCACACACATACACACACACATGCACACACCCACACACACACACACACACACACATATGCTCATGAATTGGGAAGAATGCAAACTCATGAAGGCACGCAATGAAGCAGGAAACAAAGAGGGGGTAGGATGAGACAGTAGAAGAAAAAGGAATGAAGACTGAGGAAGAGAAGAGAAGAGAGAGAGAAATAAACAGACAGAAATAGAAAAAATAAGTACAGATGAAGGATATGGAGAAAGAGAGAAAGAGAGAGGATGAGAGAGAGAGAGAGAGAGAGCGAGAGAGAGAGAGAGAGAGAGAGAGAGAGTGGTACAGGTTAAAGTGTTTGATTCTGATCAGTGAACATCATAGGCATCTAGCTAACAGATAGACAGTGACAGGATCTTTCTGTAACCCTGCTATAAGGTGAGCTATGGTGGCTCATATGAGAGAAAGAAATTAGAGCCAGAAGGATCTGAGAAACAGAGAGCTACAAATAGTCCACTGTCCTACCGAGTTCAACACTCACAGCACTCACTGTGTACCTCCTTATGGAATGTGTGTTTGTGTGTGTGTGTTAGTGTGCATGTTTGTGTGTGTGATTGTGTGAGTGTGTGTGTGTGTGTGTGTGTGTGTGTGTGTGTGTGTGTGTGTGTGTGTGTGTGTGTGTGTGTGTGTGTGTGTGTGTGTGTGTGTGTGTGTGTGTGTGTGTGTGTGTGTGTGTGTGTGTGTGTGTGTGTGTGTGTGTGTGTGTTTGTGTGTGTGTTGGGGTGTATTCATACTGTACTGCATGGCTGTGAATCTGAAATGACCTCACTCAGAGATTATCGAGCTCCTGTTAATTCTGCAGTAGCTCTGAGCTAGAGCTTGTCTCTCTCATTCATCATTAGGCATGTCACACACACACAACACACACACACACACGCATAAACATAGGCAAGCAGGCGTAAGCAAAGTGTCCTGTATGTATTGGAAATTACACTTGTCTCATTGTTGTTGATCAAAAGTTGTTTTCCATTGTTGATCTGTCTCTTCATTATTCAATGTGTGGTCACGCCTGAATACAGACTTATGACAAACACACACACACGCACACATACACACACTTACACACACACAAACACTGCTCCTCAGCACACATGCACATAAAAGGGGATTATTTAGTGTCGCCAGGCCAGAAATGCAACAGAAGCAAACTTGTATGTAGATTCTACCAGGCACTTGTGTTGTTTTATGATAACATTTACTACCCATTGTAATAACTGACAACATTAAACTAATGTACTCTATACACTATATACACTATATAAACCACGTGTGTGTACGTATGAATGTGTGTATGTGTGCATGTGTGTGAGTGTGTGCATGCGTGCGTGTGTGTGTTTTCATTTGCATGCAGAATGTGTGTGTGTCTGTATAAGTCTGTATTCAGGCGTGACCAAACATCTAATAAAGAGGAGACAGATCAACAATGGAACAACATCTTTTGATCAACAACAATGAGACAAGTGTAATTTCCAATACATACACTTTGCTTATATTTTGAACTCCCTGGTTTATTCACAACACATTCTAGCCATAAGTTATGCATGTTAAGGATAAAGAATTACACCTTAACAGCTCTAAAATAATTTGTTTTCTTTGAAAGTGGAAAATAATTGTTGTGAGCTTTGATTCTCTACTCGGCTGTCAAAAGTTATATTAGAATGAACTGAAAAAGCAAACATTCTATTAAAGAGTGGTTTGTGTTTATTCCCATCAACATCAGCAATGCAACAATACACTGGAGAGAGGGAGAGATAAGTAAACAGACAAAGATAGAGAGTGATAGACAGACAGTAAATCAGAGAGAGGAATGGAGGAGGCAATGAGGGCAACAATAAAAGATAGAGAGAAATATACTTGAGGACTAAAGTGAGGCGAAACGCTGGGGTATATGAGGTCGAGTTCACTATAGATACCAAATGGACCAAAACGGGGTGAAAACGCTAGTTTTCGTTGCAAACCGCTTTCCGTTGCATAAATAATACATACGACCCAAGTTAGCTAATGATCAGTCAAACCCTTGCCAGGCAGACCTCCTGAATCTATTTGGCCTGGTTCCTTCAGCTTAGACCAGAAAAAGGCAGACTATCTATGGACCTGTCACCAGATAACAGCCTCAGGCCAAACCTTGTCCAGTGTTCCTCTCTATCACTCCTCCACTGGGCTTATTCATCCCACCTCTCTCTCTCTCTCTCTCTCTCTACCTCTGTTTCTCACTCTGCTTCTCTTTATCACCCCCCCCCCTTCTGTTTCTGCTCTTTCGCTTTCTCTCTCTCCATCTCTCTCTCCCTCTCTCTCCTTATTTTCTGTTTACCTCTCTATCTCCTCCTGCGTCTCTCTTCCTCTATTTCTCCCTCTACCTGTCTTTCTGTGCCCCCCTCTCTCTTGCTCTCTCTTTATCACTTTTCCCCTGCATCTATCTCTCTCGGTCTCTCTCCTAACCATCCAATACCCACATAAAGATTTCCAATGGACTCCAGTCTCAGTCCTAACAGTCTCAAAGGGCCCAGAAAAAGGGACCATCGATTCCAGGGGCCTCTGTTCTCATCTCTCTCTCTCTCTCTCTCTCTCTCTCTCTCTCTCTCTCTCTCTCTCTCTCTCTCTCTCTCTCTCTCTCTCTCTCTCTCTCTCTCTCTCTCTATCTCTCTCTCTCTCTCTCTCTCTCTCTCTCTCTCTCTCTCTCTCTCTCTCTCTCTCTCTCTCTCTCTCTCTCTCTCTCTCAGCATAGTGCTAGTGCTAGCTCCATTCTCCATCCTAATGGGTATTCTATTGAGTTGGCTCTGATTGTTTTAGCTGTGTAGAGGCCATTGACCTAACAGGGCCACCATGAATGGGCCCTGAGGGATAACAAATGCGGCTGAAGACAACAGAGAGATACAGAGAGGCTGATATGTGGCCCCTCCAGGGGCCATCCTAGTGTATAAAGGCCTAGTTGGCTATCTATCGCTGGACAGAGTTAAGAGGCTGGGAGAGAGGGACCATAAGGACAGGCACAAGTGATAAGGGTTAGTTGTGTTGTCAATCAATGAGGAGAAATGACCAAGGATGGTAAGGAGGAGGAGAGGTGGAGATGAGGAGGGATGGAGAGGAGGAGAGAGGAGAAGTTGAGGAGAAGTGGAGAGAGGCGGATAGGTGGAGAGATAGAGAGATGGAGAGGTGGACAGGAGGAGAGTGGTAGAGAGATGGAGAGGTGGACAGGAGTAGAGAGGTGGAGAGATGGAGAGGTGGAGACAGGAGGAGAGAGGTGGAGAGATGGAGAGGTGGACAGGAGGAGAGAGGTAGAGAGATGGAGAGGTGGACAGGAGGAGAGGGGTGGAGAGATGGAGAGGTGGAGACAGGAGGAGAGAGGTAGAGAGATGGAGAGGTGGACAGGAGGAGAGGGGTGGAGAGATGGAGAGGTGGAGACAGGAGGAGAGAGGTAGAGAGATGGAGAGGTGGACAGGAGGAGAGAGGTGGAGAGATGGAGAGGTGGACAGGAGGAGAGAGGTGGAGAGATGGAGAGGTGGACAGGAGGAGAGAGGTAGAGAGATGGAGAGGTGGACAGGAGGAGAGAGGTGGAGAGATGGAGAAGTGGACAGGAGGAGAGAGGTGGAGAGATGCAGAGGAGGACAACACAGCGTGTTCTTCACAGCTAGAATATTGAATCAATGCAGTAGAGGTTTCGTAACACTGGAAATGGTTTAATTCACGTCCTACTCCTTCCCTCCACCACTCCTCCACCTCCAGCCCCTCACCCTCTTCCTTCTCTTCTATAATAAAAATAATATAATATGCCATTTAGCAGACGCTTTTATCCAAAGCGACTTACAGTCATGCGTGCATACATTTTTGTGTATGGGTGGTCCCGGGGATCGAACCCACTACCTTGGCGTTACAAGCGCCGTGCTCTACCAGCTGAGCTACAGAGGACCTCTCTTCTCTTGAAGAGTGGCAGGCGTTCTAAAAAATAAATACTCAAAATGAATGTATCAGGGTTGGGGTCAATTCCATGTCAATTCCAGTCAATTCAGAAAGTAAACCAAATTCCAATTCCACATTTTCCCAATTCAAAAGCATTATAATTGACAGGAATTGAAATGGAATTGACCCCAACCCTGGAATGTATTCAGATCCAGTAATTGTTTGTTTTGTCCCACAGTATTTAGTCATAGCTTGTACCCAGGCGTCCATGCTATGACGTAACACCACTCAGTGGAAATGTCCTGGAATCATTTGCTCTGTGTACTGTTTGTTAGTGAGGAAAGTCATTGATGATTTTGTGTCTTTCTTGAGCCTCTTCCAGGTTGCTGTTGAGTCTGATGTGACCGCTGTGCCAGACTTATACCGCTGTGCCACTGCACACGATGACACACCCACACACACACACACACACAGCAGGTATGCATGAAGACAGGACCCAGGCAGCAGAACAATAGTTTTGCCCTACAGAATGCCTGTATGAAATATATCCCTATTCACCCAGTAGGACCCCGTAGCCAAGTGATATATCGCTCCCCAAACCACAATATACAAAGAGAACACAGGCAGAACCAGGAACCATGCCTGGAGAATAAACTACTGCATGTCTGGTCGGGTTTAGAAGAGAGAGAGCGAGAGAGAGCGAGAGAGAAAGGGAGATGGAGAGAGAGAGAGAGAGAGAGAGATAGCGAAAGAGAGAGAGAGAGATAGCGAAAGAGAGAGAGAAAGAGAGAGAAGCACAGGATGAAGTGTTTGATACTGATCAGTGAACACAGGCATCACAGTCATCTAGCTTCATTTAGGAAGCAGAGTGCTTTATGTTTCATCTCCGGAGTTATGTCATGAAGAAGGAGAGGAGAATCAGGGAGAGGAGATTGGCCTGAAGCATGCCTGTTTCTCTCTCTCTCTCTCTCTCTCTCTCTCTCTCTCTCTCTCTCTCTCTCTCTCTCCCCTCTCTCTCTCTCTCTCTTTATCTCCCTCTCCCTCTGTCTGTCTATCCCCCTTTTTCTGCTCCCTCTTTCTGCCTCTCTCTCTCTCTGTTATATTAAAGTGAGAGTTTTCTAGGGATTGGTGGTCAACATATGTTCTCTTCTACCTCTTCCTCCTCTTCCTCATCCTCTCTCCCCCTTCTTCTCCCCATCTTCTTCCCCTTCCTCTTTCTCTTTCTCTTCCTCTTCCCGTCCCCCCTCCTTTCTCCGCTTTCTCCTCCTTTTCTTACTGTTCCTCCTTCCTTCTCTTCCTCTCTCCTCTTCCATCTCAGGTATACATTTGAACTGGTGTAATGCTTGCCTCTCTTTCCTCCTTCCTTCCCTCCTTCATTCCCTCCTTCCTTCCTTCCCACTGTGTTTCTGCACAATTAGGCTGGTGTAGTGTGGGGTTGGCTGGGTTGGCGGTCGGGCTGTGGAGGGAGAGATGGATGGCTGGAGAGCTGAACGTGACGGGAGGACTGGAGGAGTGTGGATATGGGGGAAAACACACCGGGTACACACACACACACCACACACGGGCCGCTCCACCCCAGCCGTACCGTAGAGGAGGGAAAGTAATGGTCTCTGTCAGGCTGCTTCCTGCTTTAATGAAAACACACAGCCCTTCCCTGGCAACAATCTCTGCACGCCACCGGAGCAGGAAGTCACCTTAAGTACCCAGCATGCAGTGCGTCTGCAGTGGAACATAAGAAGGCCTGTTGTGTTGTGTCTTGGTGTCAATGTGTCCCAAATGGTACCCTATTCACTATATAGTGCACTACTTTTGACCAGGGCCCATAAAATATAGGGAATAGGGTGCTATTTGGGTAGCAGGCTTTGTGTCACTGACATGTTGGACTGGATGGTATGGTGACTATACTGACGCCCACAGCATTCATTGCAT
>NW_028162331.1:12500-43930 GCF_964263955.1 Coregonus lavaretus | reverse complement strand
AACAGTAAACATTACACTCAGAAGTTCCAAAATAATAAAGACATTTCAAATGTCATAGTATGTGTATATACAGTGTTATAACAATGTGCAAATAGTTAAAGTACAAATGGGAAAATAAATAAACAATGGTGTTTGTTCTTCACTGGTTGCCCTTTTTGTTGTAGCAACAGGTCACAAATATTGCTGATGTGATGGCACACTATGATATTTCACCCAGTAGATAAGGGAGTTTATCAAAATTGGGTTATTTTCGAATTCTGTGTAATCTGAGGGAAATATGTGTCTCTAATATGGTCATACATTTGGCAGGAGGTTAGGAAGTGCAGCTAGGTTTCCACCTCATTTTGTGGGCAGTTTGCACATAGCCTGTCTTCTCTTGAGAGCCAGGTCTGCCTACGGTGGCCTTTCTCAATAGCAAGGCTATGCTCACTGAGTCTGTACATAGTCAAAGCTTTCCTTAAGTTTGGGTCAGTCACAGTGGTCAGGTATTCTGCAACTGTGTACTCTCTGTTTAGGGCCAAATAGCATTCTAGTTTGCCCTGTTTTTTTTGTTAATTCTTCCCAATGTGTCAAGTAATTCTCTTTTTTGTTTTCTCATGATTTGGTTGGGTCTAATTGTGTTGTTGTCCTGGGACTCTGTGGGGTCTGTTTGTGTTTGTGAACAGAGCCCCAGGACCAGCTTGCTTAGGGGACTCTTCTCCAGGGTTCATCTCTCTGTAGGTGATGGCTTTGTTATGGAAGGTTTGGGAATTGCTTCCTTTTAAGTGGTTATAGAATTTAACGGCTCTTTTCTGGATTTTGATAATTATCGGATATCGGCCTAATTTTGCAGAATTCTGCATGCAGTCTCAATTTGGTGTTCATCCCATCTCTCTCTCCCTTCACCCCTCCTCTCTCTCTCTCTCGTCTCTCTCTCTCCCTACACCCCTCCTCTCTCTCTCTCTCTCTCTCTCTCTCTCTCTCTCTCTCTCTCTCTCTCCCTATCTCTCTCTCCCTATCTCTCTCTCTCTCCCTTTCCCCTCTCTCTCTCCCTTCATCCCTCCTCTCTCTCTCCCTCTCTCTCTCTTCCTATCTCTCTCTCTCCCTTTCCCCTCTCTCTCTCTCATCTCTCTCTCTCTCCCTTCACCCCTCCTCTCTCTCCCTCTCTCCCTCTCTCTCCCTCTCCCCTTTTTAAGAGCTCACAAAACAAACACAGCTCCACACAAATGCGACCTTCCCTGGAGCCCAACAAATCAAACCAAGACTTAATGTCACATTCTTATTTCTGTCTGACTACCTTTCAGGGCCACTGTTCTGGAGTAAGAACAGATGATGATAATGTTCGGAAGTAAGAACAGGCCCCCTGATGGAGGTAGAAGCCAGTCTGAACAATAGTACTCTGTTCTCTAGGTTGATTTCCCCTCTACCACTGAGTTAAGCAGAGCATCGTTTCAATCACACATGCACACACTCAAATACACACACACAGTTTCCACAGTCCTCAGTCAGCTAGAGGTCCCTGTTTCCACAGTCCTCAGTCGGCTAGAGGTCCCTGTTTCCACAGTCCTCAGTCGGCTAGAGGTCCCTGTTTCCACAGTCCTCAGTCGGCTATTTTATTTTATTTTTTATTTCACCTTTATTTAACCAGGTAAACCAGTTGAGAACAAGTTCTCATTTACAACTGCGACCTGGCCAAGATAAAGCAAAGCAGTGCGATAAAAACAACAACACAGAGTTACATTTGGGGTAAAACAAAACAAAGTCAAAAAATACAACAGAAATACATATATATACAGTGTGTGCAAATTTAGCAAGTTATGGAGGTAAGGCAATAAAATAGGCTATAGTGCAAAATAATTACAATTAGTATTAACACTGGAATGATAGATGTGCAAGAGGTGATGTGCAAATAGAGATACTGGGGTACAAATTAGCAAAATAAATAACAATATAGGGATGAGGTAGTTGGGCGGGCTAATTTCAGATGGGCTGTGTACAGGTGCAGTGATCGGTAAGGTGCTCTGACAACTGATGCTTAAAGTTAGTGAGGGAGATAAGTGTCTCCAGCTTCAGAGATGTTTGCAATTTGTTCCAGTCATTGGCAGCAGAGAACTGGATGGAATTGCGGCCAAAGGAGGTGTTGGCTTTGGGGATGACCAGTGAGATATACCCGCTGGAGCGCAGACTACGGGTGGGTGTTGCTATGGTGACCAATGAGCTAAGATAAGGCGGGGATTTGCCTAGCAGTGATTTATAGATGGCCTGGAGCCAGTGGGTTTGGCGACAAATATGTAGTGAGGACCAGCCAACAAGAGCGTACAGGTCACAGTGGTGGGTATTATATGGGGCCTTGGAGACAAAACGGATGGCACTGTGATAGACTACATCCAATTTGCTGAGTAGAGTGTTGGAGGCTATTTTGTAAATGACATCGCCGAAGTCAAGGATCGGTAGGATAGTCAGTTTTACGAGGGCATGTTTGGCAGCATGAGTGAAGGAGGCTTTGTTGCGAAATAGGAAACCGATTCTAGATTTAACTTTGGATTGGAGATTCTTAATGTGAGTCTGGAAGGAGAGTTTACAGTCTAACCAGACACCTAGATATTTGTAGTTGTCCACATACTCTAGGTCAGACCCGTCGAGAGTAGTGATTCTAGTCGGGTGGGCCGGTGCAAGCAGCGTTCGGTTGAAGAGCATGCATTTAGTTTTACTAGTGTTTAAGAGCAGTTGGAGGCTACTGAAGGAGTGTTGTATGGAATTGTAGCTCGTTTGGAGGTTTGTTAACACAGTGTCCAATGAAGGGCCAGATGTATACAAAATGGTGTCGTCTGCGTAGAGGTGGATCTGAGAGTCACCAGCAGCAAGAGCGACGTCATTAATATACACAGAGAAAAGAGTCGGCCCAAGAATTGAACCCTGTGGCAACCCATAGAGACTGCCATAGGTCCAGACAACAGGCCCTCCAAATTGACAGATTGAACTCTATCTGAGAAGTAGTTGGTGAACCAGGCGAGGCAGTCATTTGGGAAACCAAGGCTATTTAGTCTGCCAATAAGAATGCGGTGGTTGACAGAGTCGAAAGCCTTGGCCAGGTCAATGAAAACGGCTGCACAGTACTGTCTATTATCGATCGCGGTTATAATATCGTTTAGGACCTTGAGCGTGGCTGAAGTGCACCCATGACCAGCTCGGAAACCGGATTGCATAGCGGAGAAGGTACGGTGGGATTCGAAATGGTCGGTGATCTGCTTGTTGACTTGGCTTTCAAAAACGTTTGAAAGGCAGGGCAGGATGGATATGGGTCTGTAACAGTTTGGATCTAGAGTGTCACCCCCTTTGAAGAGGGGGATGACCGCGGCAGCTTTCTAATCTCTGGGGATCTCAGACGTTACAAAAAAGAGGTTGAACAGGCTAGTAATAGGGGTTGCGACAATTTCGGCGGCTAGTTTTAGAAAGAAAGGGTCCAGATTGTCTAGCCCAGATGATTTGTAGGGGTCCAGATTTTGCAGCTCTTTTAGAACATCAGCTGTCTGGATTTGTGTGAAGGAGAAGCGGGGGGGGGCATGGGCAAGTTGCAGCGGAGGGTGCAGAGCTGGTGGCCGGGGTAGTGGTAGCCAGGTGGAAAGCATGGCCAGCCGTAGCAAAATGCTTGTTGAAATTCTCGATTATTGTAGATTTATCGGTGGTGATAGTGTTTCCTAGCCTCAGTGCAGTGGGCAGCTGGGAGGAAGTGCTCTTATTTTCCATGGACTTTACAGTGTCCCAAAACTTTTTGGAGTTAGTGCTACAGGATGCAAATTTCTGTTTGAAAAAGTTAGCCTTTGCTTTCCTAACTGCTTGTGTATATTGGTTCCTAACTTCCCTGAAAAGTTGCATATCACGGGGGCTATTTTATGCTAATGCAGTACGCCACAGGATGTTTTTGTGCTGGTCAAGGGCAGTCAAGTCTGAGGAGAACCAGGGGCTATATCTGTTCTTAGTTCTGTATTTTTTGAATGGGGCATGTCTATTTAAGATTGAGAGGAAATTACTTTAAAAGAACAACCAGGCATCCTCTACTGACGGAATGAGATCTATATCCATCCAGGATACCTGGGCCAGGTCAATTAGGAAGGCCTGCTCGCTGAAGTGTTTTTGGGAGCGTTTGACAGTGATGAGGGGTGGTCGTTTGACCGCGGACCCGTTACGGACGCAGGCAATAAGGCAGTGATCGCTGAGATCCTGGTTGAAGACAGAGGAGGTGTATTTAGAGGGTAAGTTAGTCAGGATGACATCTATGAGGGTACCCATGTTTACGGATTTAGGGTTGTACCTGGTAGGTTCGTTGATAATTTGTGTGAGATTGAGGGCATCTAGTTTAGATTGTAGGATGGCCGGGGTGTTAAGCATATCCCAATTTAGGTCACCAAGCAGTACGAACTCTGAGGATAGATGGGGGGGCAATCAATTCACATATGGTGTCCAGGGCACAGCTGGGGGCTGAGGGGGGTCTGTAGCAAGCGGCAACAGTGAGAGATTTATTTCTGGAAAGGTGGATTTTTAGAAGTAGAAGCTCAAACTGTTTGGGCACAGAACTGGATAGTATGATAGAGCTCTGCAGGCTATCTCTACAGTAGATTGCAACTCCACCCCCTTTGGCAGTTCTATCTAGATGGAAAATGTTATATTTGGGGATGGACATTTCAGAATTTTTGGTGGCCTTCCTAAGCCAGGATTCAGACACTGCTAGAACATCAGGGTTGGCGGAGTGTGCTAATGCAGTGAATAACTCAAACTTAGGAAGGAGGCTTCTGATATTTATGTGCAGAAAACCAAGACTTTTACGGTTACAGAAGTCAACAAATGATAGCTCCTGGGGAGTAGGAGTGATACTGGGGGCTACAGGGCCTGGGTTAACCTCTACATCACCAGAGGAACAGAGGAGGACTAGAATAAGGATACGACTAAAGGCTTTAAGAACTGGTCTTCTAGTGCGTTGGGTACATAGAATAAAGGGGGCAGTTCTCCGGGCGTTGTAGAAAAGATTCAGGGCATTATGTACAGAAAAGGATATGGAAGGATATGAGTACAGTTCAGGTAACCCTAAGCGTTGGGTAACAATGAAAGAGATAGCGTCATTGGAGGCACCGATTGAGCCGGTCTCGGCGTGTATGGGGGGTGGAACAAAGGAACTATATGAGGCAGTTTGAGAGGGACTAGGGGTTCTACAGTGAAATTGTATAATAAGAACTAACCCAAACAGCAATAGGCAAGGCATAATTGGAGTTGGAGTTCCAAGATGGCGAAGTACTGCAGTCCTGTTTCTGTCGTGTGTCTGTAAATAGCCTGTAATACCCTGTTTTTTTTGTATTTTTCGTACATATTTCCCTATCAGACTTTTCATCCTTCTACAAAATATACTTTCCTGCAACCCGCCTCACTCAATGTGGAACGGATTCTATTATTGACTTACCTTTTATCTAGAATCTAGAATCTCCAGTTGAAACTAGCTAGCCAGCTAACTAGCTACTTGCTATTAGCCACAGCTAGCGGTGTTTCACCCAGATCATTGGATTTTTTCTGCGGGATTAATTTTAATCACTGGACATTGATCACCGGATATTCGGCCAGTCTGCACAGCGCGTTATCGACCCAGAACATATCAGTTTTTCCGCCGGAATCACTGATTCACTGGACCTTTAACTCCGGATTCATCGCTACCAGCTGGCTACAACAAAACGGACGCTGTGGTCTGGCTAATCATCCCGAGCTAGGCCCATCTCCCGGCTATCTACCGCTCTATCAACCGGACGGGACCACCTAGTGTTGACACGGAGCCCCGCCGATCCTACACGACTGGTCTGCCGACGAAATCGTCTGATGTGGTTACGACGTTAACCACGAAGATTCCATCCATCTGCTAGCCCTGGCCCATTAGCACACGTTATCCGTGGCCTCTTACTCACTAAACTGAACTAGCTACTGAACTAGCTACTTGCTATTAGCCACAGCTAGTGGTGTTTCACCCAGAATATTGGATTTTTTTCCGCGGGATTAATTTTTAATCACTGGACATTGATCACCGGATATTCGGCCAGTCTGCACAGCGCGTTATCGACCTAGAACATATCAGTTTTTCCGCCGGAATCACTGAATCACTGGACCTTTAACTCCGGATTCATCGCTACCAGCTGGCTACAACAAAACGGACGTAGCACACGCTAGCCGTGGCCTCTTACTCACTAGCGCTTCACCACCGGACCTTATGATAACTCAGCTATACAGCTGATATCTGCTGGACTGTTCCTTTTTACGGTACTACATCCTGTTTATGTTTAGCCTCAGCCCAAACATGGTTAGTTTATTGTTGTTTCGGTTATTTCTAATTGTACTATATCACTGTAGACCCCCCAGCCTAGCTAAACCTGCCTTAGTTAGCTCCTTTGTCCCTCCCCCCATACACTCAGAGACCGACTCAATTGATGCCTTTAGAGATACTATCTCTTTCATTGTTACCCAACGCTTAGGTTTACCTCCACTTTACTCATATCCTTCCATATCCTTGTCTGTACATAATGCCCTGAATCTTTTCTATAACACCCGGAAATCTGCCCCCTTTATTCTATGTACCCAACGCACTAGAAGACCAGTTCTTAAAGCCTTTAGCCGTATCCTTATTCTAGTCCTCCTCTGTTCCTCTGGTGATGTAGAGGCTAACCCAGGCCCTGTAGCCCCCAGTATCACTCCTACTCCCCAGGAGCTATCATTTGATGACTTCTGTAATCGCAAAAGTCTTGGTTTCTTGCACATAAATATCAGAAGTCTACTTCCTAAGTTTGAGTTATTCACTGCGTTAGCACACTCTGCCAACCCTGATGTTCTAGCAGTGTCTGAATCCTGGCTCAGGAAGGCCACCAAAAATTCTGAAATTTCCATCCCCAACTATAACATTTTCCGTCTAGATAGAACTGCCAAAGGGGGTGGAGTTGCAATCTACTGTAGAGATAGCCTGCAGAGCTCTATCATACTATCCAGGTCTGTGCCCAAACAGTTTGAGCTTCTACTTCTAAAAATCCACCTTTCCAGAAATAAGTCTCTCACTGTTGCCGCTTGCTACAGACCCCCCTCAGCCCCCAGCTGTGCCCTGGACACCATATGTGAATTGATTGCCCCCCATTTATCCTCTGAGTTTGTACTGCTTGGTGACCTAAATTGGGATATGCTTAATACCCCAGCCATCCTACAATCCAAGCTAGATGCCCTCAACCTCACGCAAATTATCAACGAACCTACCAGGTACAACCCTAAATCCTTAAACATGGGTACCCTCATAGATATCATCCTGACTAACATACCCTCTAAATACACCTCAGCTGTCTTCAACCAGGATCTCAGCGATCACTGCCTTATTGCCTGCGTCCGTAACGGGTCCGCGGTCAAACGACCACCCCTCATCACTGTCAAACGCTCCCTAAAACACTTTAGCGAGGAGGCCTTCCTAATTGACCTGGCCCAGGTATCCTGGATGGATATAGATCTCATTCTGTCAGTAGAGGATGCCTGGTTGTTCCTTAAAAGTAATTTCCTCTCAATCTTAAATAAACATGCCCCATTCAAAAAATACAGAACTAAGAACCGATATAGCCCCTGGTTCTCCTCAGACTTGACTGCCCTTGACCAGCACAAAAACATCCTGTGGCGTACAGCATTAGCATCAAATAGCCCCCGCGATATGCAACTTTTCAGGGAAGTTAGGAACCAATATACACAAGCAGTCAGGAAAGCAAAGGCTAACTTTTTCAAACAGAAATTTGCATCCTGTAGCACTAACTCCAAAAAGTTTTGGGACACTGTAAAGTCCATGGAGAATAAGAGCACTTCCTCCCAGCTGCCCACTGCACTGAGGCTAGGAAACACTATCACCACCGATAAATCTACAATAATCGAGACTTTCAACAAGCATTTTGCTACAGCTGGCCATGGTTTCCATCTGGCTACCACTAACCCGGCCACCAACTCTGCACCCTCTGCTGCAACTTGCCCATGCCCCCCCCGCTTCTCCTTCACACAAATTCAGACAGCTGATGTTTTGAAAGCGCTGCAAAATCTGGACCCCTACAAATCAGCTGGGCTAGACAATCTGGACCCTTTTTTTCGAAAACTAGCCGCCGAAATTGTCGCAACCCCTATTACTAGTCTGTTCAACCTCTCTTTCATAACGTCTGAGATCCCCAGAGATTGGAAAGCTGCCGCGGTCATCCCCCTCTTCAAAGGGGGTGACACTCTAGATCCAAACTGCTACAGACCTATATCCATCCTGCCCTGCCTTTCGAAAGTATTCGAAAGCCAAGTTAACAAACAGATCATCGACCATTTCGAATACCACCGTACCTTCTCCGCTATGCAATCCGGTTTCCGAGCTGGTCACGGGTGCACTTCAGCCACGCTCAAGGTCCTAAACGATATTATAACCACGATTGATAATAGACAGTACTGTGCAGCCGTCTTCATCGACCTGGCCAAGGCTTTCGACTCTGTCAACCACCGCATTCTTATTGGCAGACTAAATAGCCTTGGTTTCTCAAATGACTGCCTCGCCTGGTTCACCAACTACTTCTCAGATAGAGTTCAGTGTGTCAAATCGGAGGGCCTGTTGTCTGGACCTATGGCAGTCTCTATGGGGGTGCCACAGGGTTCAATTCTTGGGCCGACACTTTTCTCCGTGTATATCAATGATGTCGCTCTTGCTGCTGGTGACTCTCAGATCCACCTCTACGCAGACGACACCATTTTGTATACATCTGGCCCTTCATTGGACACTGTGTTAACAAACCTCCAAACGAGCTTCAATGCCATACAACAATCCTTCAGTAGCCTTCAACTGCTCTTAAACACTAGTAAAACTAAATGCATGCTTTTCAATCGAACGCTGCTAGCACCCGCCCACCCGACTAGAATCACCACTCTCGACGGGTCTGACCTAGAGTATGTGGACAACTACAAATATCTAGGTGTCTGGTTAGACTGTAAACTCAACTTCCAGACTCACATAAAGAATCTCCAATCCAAAGTTAAATCTAGAATCGGCTTCCTATTTCACAACAAAGCCTCCTTCACTCATGCTGCCAAACATGCCCTCGTAAAACTGACTATCCTACAGATCCTTGACTTCGGCGATGTCATTTACAAAATAGCCTCCAACACTCTACTCAGCAAATTGGATGTAGTCTATCACAGTGCCATCCGTTTTGTCTCCAAAGCCCCATACACTACCCACCACTGTGACCTGTACGCTCTTGTTGGCTGGTCCTCACTACATGTTCGTCGTCAAACCCACTGGCTCCAGGCCATCTATAAATCACTGCTAGGCAAATCCCCGCCTTATCTTAGCTCATTGGTCACCATAGCAGCACCCACCCGTAGTCTGCGCTCCAGCAGGTATATCTCACTGGTCATTCCCAAAGCCAACACCTCCTTTGGCCGCCATTCCTTCCAGTTCTCTGCTGCCAATGACTGGAACGAATTACAAAAATCTCTGAAGCTGGAGACTCTTATCTCCCTCAATAACTTTAAGCATCAGTTGTCAGAGCACCTTACCGATCACTGCACCTGTACACAGCCCATCTGAAACTAGCCCGCCCAACTACCTCATCCCTATATTGTTATTTATTTTGCTCTTTTGCACCCCAGTATCTCTATTTGCACATCATCTCTTGCACATCTAGCATTCCAGTGTTAATACTATTGTAATTATTCTGCACTATAGCCTATTTATTGCCTTACCTCCATAACTTGCTACATTTGCACACACTGTATATATATTTTCTGTTGTATTTCTGACTTTATGTTTTTTTTACCCCATATGTAACTATGTGTTGTTTTTATTGCACTACTTTGCTTTATCTTGGCCAGGTCGCAGTTGTAAATGAGAACCTGTTCTCAACTGGCTTACCTGGTTAAATAAAGGTGAAATAAAATAAAAAATAAAAAAAATAATTGACATGGGAGAGAGGCATAAAGCTGTCACAGGTGTTATTAGAGAGAGCTAAGACAACAACTGGAAATAGCGATAACGTTTGGGCTGAGGCTAAACAGAATAAACAGGACAGGGTACCGTGTAAAGGAACAGTCCAGCAGGCATCAGCTGTGCAGCTGAGTGATCATAAGGTCCAGTGAACAGCAATATGTGAGTCCGAGAGCAGTTCAAATTGGTGCTTCAGCACAGCTAGCAGGGAGCACAGTTGTAGTTTGCGTGTGCTAGCGGGCCGGGGCTGGCAGATGGATCTTCGTGGTCGTCGCAACTGGAAGCCTGATGAAACCACATCAGACTATTTCGTAGGCAAACCAGTCGTGTTGGATCGGCGGGGCTCAGTGTCAACACTAGGAGGTCCCGTCCGGTTGACAGAGAGGTAGATAGTCGGGAGATGGGCCTGAGGCTAGCTCAAGGCTAACTGGTGCTTGCTATAGGGCAATGGTAATCAGCCAACAACAGGTTGCAGCTAGCTAGCTGGTTGTGATGATCCGGCGCTAGGGTCCAGTGATTCCGGCAGAAAGTCCAAAAAGCTCTGGGTCGATAGCACGCTGGGTCGAAAGCACGCTGTGCAGACTGGCCGACGAATTGTCCAGGCTAGAGCTAGAGCTGGCTGGTGGATAGTGTAGGCCACGGACAGTGGTGAAGACGCTAACGGTGACTAATAGCAGGTAGCCATTTAGTTGCGGCTACACTAGTATCAGCTTACGGTTCTTGATGAAAGTTATAAAGAAATAATAGAATCCTTTCCACGTTGGGTGAGGCGGGTTGCAGGAAAGTATATTTAGTTAAAGAATGAAAAGTAAAAATTGAGAGATATATACAAAATAGACAAAAAAAACAAGAAACGGGATATTTACACAAGGACGATGAAATAAAAGCGACCGCACTGCTACGCCATCTTGGATTGAAGGGGCTAGAGTACCCTGTTTCCACAGTCCTCAGTCGGCTGGAGGACCCTGTTTCCACAGTCCTCAGTCAGCTAGATGTCCCTGTTTCCACAGTCCTCGGTCAGCTAGAGGTCCCTGATCATATTCACAGGATCTCTTCTCAAACTATGATTTCCATAGTGTAAAGTGTTGTTATTTGTGTGTTTTAGTCTCGGACCAGTAGTTGTGAGCAGAGCATGCTGAGCATCTGATACATGCCTCTTAGATCACAGGATGTGTCCTGGTCTGGTGTAGTGGTGGGGGTTGGGTTTGTTGCTCTGCTCACCTCCTGGGCATATGTATGATTGGCATGCTGAATGTGGGAGGCCTGGGTGTGGCTAGGGTTTGTTTTGGGGGGGGGGGGGGGGATGTGGCTGGTGGTGCTGTGGTCTGGGTGTGGATAGGGTTTGTTTGGGGGGGGGGGGGGGTAGACTGGTTGGGGTGGGGGGGGGGGGTGGCTGGTGGTGCTGTGGTCTGGGTGTGTTTAGGGTTTGTTTGGGGGGGGGTAGACTAGTTGGGGTGGGGGGGGGGTGTGGCTGGTGGTGCTGTGGTCTGGGTGTGGTTAGGGTTTGTTTGGGGGGGGAGGGGGTAGACTGGTTGGGGTGGGGGGTATCTCGCTGGTCTGGGTGCGGTGTCCGTTCCTCTGTTGCTCCTCTGTGAGTTGCTGGGGCTGCGATTGAGGCCGATGTTTTCAGTGTCCTTGCAAAAGTAGGGACTGCTGCCTTGTATAGGTGGATCTGGTCCTTAAGGCTGTTCCAGTCCAGGGTGGAGTGGAGGGCCAGGTAGACATTTGGTTTTCAGGCACAGTCACAGGAAATTATTGTTTTTACCCGCTGTATGGTAGCAAGTCTTTTTGTTGTAGCAGGGTGGAGATAACCACTTGTGGGTTGAGGAAAGTGGAAGAAGCTTTTTCAATCATTCCCTTGAGTGCTGTGGCCACCCTTTCCTGCTGTGTTCTCAGGTCGTTTGTGCCTGTGTGTATTATGATGTGGCTGGGGGGCCCTAGTCGGTCCTCTGACAGCAGCTCCAGGGCACGCCGGGTGTTCGGACACCGGTGTTTAGCCACTTTGTGTTTTGAAAAAATGTTGCCTCTCATTAATGTATTTCCCATTTGAGTCAATGACGAGCATGATCTCTGGTTTTTTGTGTGTCCTCAGTGGGTGTGGTAGGTGTTGTCCGGAGAGCTATCCGGTGGGCTGACAGACACACAAAAAACCAGAGATCATGCTCGTCATTGACTCAAATGGGAAATACATTAATGAGAGGCAACATTTTTACAGGGCAGTTTGAAGAAGAGGTGTTATCAGACTCGCTCAGGGTGGGGGAGTCATCAACAAAAATAAAGCTTTTCCTGCCTGGTCTGTGTGGACGATTAGGTTGCTTACATTCCCATTTTTGTAGCAGTCAGCAAAAAGGTTCTCCGGATTGTCCATGAGGAGCATTTGGGTGGGGAAGAAACTCTGCTGTCATTGTTTGGCTCAGGGGTTTTCACACCTCTCACTTCACACTTCAATGCTGATTGAAGTTGCTGTCACGATCGTTATAAGATGAAGCGGACCAAGGCGCAGCGTGATATGCGTACATTATTTATTTAAGTACACCACACGAACAAACACAACAAACAAACGATACGTGAAGTCCTAGGTTACAAACACAAACCTTCCGGAACAAGATCCCACACCAAACTAGTGAAAACAGGCTGCCTATGTATGGTCCCCAATCAGAGACAACGAGCTACAGCTGCCTCTGATTGGGAACCACCCTGGCCAACATAGATCTAAACGATCTAGAACACAACATAGAAAATAACACATAGAAAATCCACACCCTGGCTCAACATATAAGAGTCCCCAGAGCCAGGGCGTGACAGTTGCGGCCGGGTCTGTTCTTTCCTAGCAAGCTTGGCAGTGTTTTAACTTAGCATTTAGTCTGTATAAAGTTAAATATGTAAAAGATTATTGTGATGTTATTTTCCCTTCTAGGCTTTTCGAAGTAGCTACAGACTGAACAGTACTTAATTCAGTCTGAACATTACTTACTCAGTTCCAGGTTGGATGATATTTTTAGGTTTCTGTTGTGCTTCTTTTGCTGGTCAGAAAGTTTGCTGGCTATCCTTGGCAGTAATAATCATTGGCAGTAATAATCCTTGGCAGTAAGAATCCTTGGCAGTAAGAATCCTTGGCAGTAAGAATCCTTGGCAGTAAGAATCCTTGGCAGTAAGAATCCTTGGTAGTAATAATCCACCAGAATCCTCCAGGTAATTTTGTCCAAAATCATTTTTGGTTTGGAGTGAAGGTTATGTCCATGTAAAAAAAAATCTAAGTTTATCCAACCCTAAATCTATCTTTTTGTAAAAAAAAAATGCTGAAAACTTCAGGAGCTCATCTGCTCATAACCTCTTTCTTTCTCCCCCTCTCTCTCTCTCTCTCTCTCTCTCCCTCTCTCTCTCTCTCTCTCTCTCAATCCCTGTCTCTCTCTCTTTCTCTCTCTCTCACACACACACAATTGTGTGCAACAGAGACGCTGGGCAAATGGTTCTGGGGAAACAGAGATGCTGGACTAATGGTTCTGGGGCATCATAGACGCTGGACTAATGGTTCTGGGGCATCATAGACGCTGGACTAATGGTTCTGGGGCAACAGAGATGCTGGACTAATGGTTCTGGGGCATCATAGATGCTGAACTAATGGTTCTGGGGCAACATAGACATTGGGCTAATGGTTCTGGGGCAACAGAGATGCTGGACTAATGGTTCTGGGGCATCATAGACGCTGGACTAATGGTTCTGGGGCATCATAGACGCTGGACTAATGGTTCTGGGGCAACAGAGATGCTGGACTAATGGTTCTGGGGCATCATAGACGCTGAACTAATGGTTCTGGGGCAACAGAGACGCTGGACTAATGGTTCTGGGTAAACAGAGATGCTGGACTAATTTTAATTTTAATTTTTTTAATTTAACCTTTATTTAACCAGATAAGCCAGTTGAGAACAAGTTCTTATTTACAACTGCGACCTGGCCAAGATAAAGCAAAGCAGTGCGATAAAAACAACAACACAGAGTTACATATGGGGTAAACAAAACATAAAGTCAATAATACAACATAAAATATATATACCGTGTGTGCAAATGTAGTAAGTTATGGAGGTAAGGCAATAAATAGGCCATAGTGCAAAATAGTTAAAATTTCATATTAACACTGGAATGATAGATGTGCAAAAGATGATGTGCAAATAGAGATACTGGGGTGCAAAGTAGCAACATAATTAACAATATGGGGATGAGGTAGTTGGATTGGCTAATTTCAGAATGGCTGTGTACAGGTGCAATGATCGGTAAGCTGCTCTGACAACTGACGCTTAAAGTTAGTGAGGGAGATAAGAGTCTCCAGCTTCAGAGACTTTTGCAGTTCGTTCCAGTCATTGGCAGCAGATAACTGGAAGGAATGGCGGCCAAAGGAGGTGTTGGTTTTGGGGATGACCAGTGAGATATACCTGCTGGAGCGCAGACTACGGGTGGGTGTTGCTATGGTGACCAGTGAGCAAAGATAAAACGGGGATTTGCCTAGCAGTGATTTATAGATGACCTGGAACCAGTGGGTTTGGCGACGAATATGTAGTGAGGGCCAGCCAACAAGATCGTACAGGTCACAATGTTGGGTAGAATATGGGGCTTTGGTGACAAAACGGATGGTACTGTGATAGACTACATCCAATTTGCTGAGTAGAGTGTTGGAGGCTATTTTGTAAATGACATCGCTGAAGTCAAGGATCGGTAGGATAGTCCGTTTTACGAGGACATGTTTGGCAGCATGAGTGAAGGAGGCTTTGTTGCGAAATAGGAAGCTGATTCTAGATCTAACTTTTGATTGGAGATGCTTAATGTGAGTCTGGAAGGAGAGTTTACAGTCTAACCAGACACCTAGGTATTTGTAGTTGTCCACATACTCTAGGTCAGACCTGCCGAGAGTAGTGATTCTAGTCGGGTGGGCGGGTGCAAGCAGCGTTCGGTTGAAGAGCATGCATTTAGTTTTACTAGTGTTTAAGAGCAGTTGAAGGCTACGGAAGGAGTGTTGTATGGCGTTGAAGCTCGTTTGGAGGTTTGTTAACACAGTGTCCAATGTGGTTATGGGGCAACAGATATGCTGGACTAATGGTTCTGGGGAAACAGAGATGCTGGTCTAATGGTCCTGGGGAAACAGAGATGCTGGACTAATGGTTCTGGGGCAACAGAGACGCTGGGCTAATGGTTCTGGGGAAACAGAGATGCTGGACTAATGGTTCTGGGGCAACAGAGACACTGGGCTAATGGTTCTGGGGCAACAGAGACGCTGGGCTAATGGTCCTGGGGAAACAGAGATGCTGGGCTAATGGTCCTGGGGAAACAGAGACGCTGGGCTAATGGTCCTGGGGAAACAGAGACGCTGGGCTAATGGTCCTGGGGAAACAGAGACGCTGGGCTAATGGTCCTGGGGAAACAGAGATGCTGGGCTAATGAAAGGGAAAGACCATTAAAATGGGACTCGTTTCAGGAAACTAGAAGTTTGTCACTACTTCACTACTTCACAGGAGAGGCATTTGAACCTAAACATTAATTTTTTATAAAAATTCATTTTTGGGCAGAAAAGCCTTCTGGAACATGTGCGCTTTCGTATGCTTTAATAACAAACGTATATACTTGAATTCTGTAAATACGGATAAATAAATGACGAGCCTAGTTGGTTTAGCCACTGAAAAAGACAGGCACCTTCCCGCTAGCCATGATCGGCTGAGATAATGGATGGACTGGACATGTCTATAATATGAGCTGCTCAGTATGTGTACGTAACCCTTTCTAACGTGGCTTTTTTGAAAGATACAGTGGCTTGCGAAAGTATTCACCCCTCTTGGCATTTTTCGTATTTTGTTGCCTTACAATCTGGAATTAAAATTGATTTTTGGGGGGGTTTGTATCATTTGATTTACACAGCATGCTTACCACTTTGAAGATGCAAAATAAAAAATGTTGTGAAACAAACAAGAAATAAGACCAAAAAACAGACTGCTTGAGCGTGCATAACTATTTAACCCGCAAAGTCAATACATTGTAGAACCACCTTTTGCAGCAATTACATCTGCAAGTCTCTATAAGCTTGGCACATCTAGCCACTGGGATTTTAGCCCCATTCTTCAAGGCAAAACTGCTCCATTTCCTTCAAGTTGGATGGGTTCCGCTGGTGTACAGCAATCTTTAAGTCATACCACAGATTCTCAATTTGATTGTGGTCTGGGCTTTGACTAGGCCATTCCAAGACATTTAAATGTTTCCCCTTAAACCACACGAGTGTTGCTTTAGCAGTATGCTTAGGGTCATTGTCCTGCTGGAAGGTGAACCTCCGTCCCAGTCTCAATTCTCTGGAAGACTGAAACAAGTTTCCCTCAAGAATTTCCCTGTATTTAGTGCCATCCATCATTCCTTCAATTCTGACCAGTTTCCCAGTCCCTGCCAATTAAAAACATCCCCACAACATGATGCTGCCACCACCATGTTTCACTGTGGGGATGGTGTTCTCAGGGTGATGAGAGGTGTTGGGTTTGCGCCAGACATAGCATTTTCCTTGATGGCCAAAAAGCTCAATTGTGATGGTAGGGGAACAGCAGTTAAGGTAGTGATGGTAGGGAAGACCAGTTACAGTTTTTTCCAACTGCTTACACACAAAATCTTTTTATGTCACATGATTTTTGAAACCTCTCACTCAAAGTGCAAACCTACACACCAAATCTCCAAAACCATAAGCTATTTCTCAGACTTTGACTCAGTTGTCAATTGCATAAAACACTTTTTTCAAAACACTACACACAATTCTCTACCTAAAACACAAAATCTAACAAGAAGTGACTTGCTTTCCTTTTCCAAACACAACCAATCAAAATGCTACACTTATTCACCAGGTCACACACACACTCCTCACATGTGCAAACACTAATTGCTTAACTGATCACTAACCAATCACTGCTTTACTGTAGTATAGGCCTATAAATTGGTCAAAGGTCAGATTACCTATTTTGAACAATGGATGCCAACAATGGACAGAGAGCAAGAGGAGTAGGAGGGAGAGGTAGGAGACAACAATGAGGACAAATTAAAGACGAAGAGTTGGAAGAGGAGTAGGAGGAAGAGGAAGAGGAGTAGGAAGAAGAAGAGGAAGAAGAAGAGGAAGAAGAAGAGGAAGAGGATGAGGATGAGGAAGAGGAAGAGGAAGAGGAAGAGGAAGAGGAAGAGGAAGAGGAGGACGAGGGCAAAGAAGAGAAGGAAGGAGAGCCATCTCTGATGAGATTAGGGCAACACTTGTTGATCATGTGATCAACCACGGTTTGACCATGAGAGAGGCTGGACTGAGAGTCCAGCCCAACTTGAGTCGATTTACAGTGGCGTCCATAATTCGAACCTTCAGAAATAAGATCAGGTATGCAACTATCTAATGACTATTTTAGCATTACAGTAATGTACTGTAAAATACGTATGACTGCATAGTATTGCATAAACATTTGTAACTCTAAGCCATCCATTTACTGCACTGCATTGAATGAATGAGGTTGGTTATCATGCTGTACTACATTTTTTTGTACATTGTTTACAGTTCCTATGCTGAACACATACTGTGTTTGAATTCTGTACAGAGTGGAAAGGCAAAGAAATCATGGAGGACGAGGACACTTGTTTACAGATGTACAAGAGATTGCAATTATAAATATGGTTTTGGCCAACAATGCAATTAGGATTCGAGATATAAGAGAGCATATCTTGAATAATGACAGCATATTTAACAACATCAATGCTGTAAGCCTGTCGATCATACAACGCATCCTCCAACGGATGAAACAACTTTACAAGGTGCCATTTGAGAGAAACTCTGACAGAGTCAAGAATCTGCGACATTACTTTGTAGAGGTATGTATGCAACACTACTTCCAGTACTTCAGACATACCATATGTACTCATCTGTATATCATTTTGTCTGTTATAGAGAGTTTTGGAGATGGATGCCCATGTAATTCGCCATGAATTTATTTATGTGGATGAGGTTGTTTTCAACCTCACCAAAACCAGTCGCCGCGGAAGAAATGTAATAGGACAGAGGGCAATTACCAATGTCCCTGGACAGCGTGGGGGTAATATAACTATGTGTGCTGCCATCACTCAAAACGGGGTCCTCCATCACAATGCCACACTGGGTCCGTACAACACCGGCCATATGCTCACTTTTCTGGATGCAATTTACACAATGCTTGTCCCTGATCCAGATCAGGAGCCTGCTAGATTTGTGGTTATATGGGACAATGTTAGTTTTCACCGGGCTGTTCTGGTCCAAAACTGGTTTGCTACCCATCCACAATTTGTAGTTTTGTACCTACCCCCATATTCACGTTTTCTAAATCCCATAGAGGAATTATTCTCAGCCTGACACTGGAAAGTGTATGATCGCCAACGTGGGGACATAGAGGTTGCCTCTGTCCAAGGTTGGATACATTTACATTTTAGTCATTTAGCAGACACTCTTATCCAGAGCGACTTACAGTTAGTGCATGCATACATTCTTTTATTTTTCATACTGGCCCCCCGTGGGAATTGAACCCACAACCTTGGCGTTGCAAACACCATGCTCTACCAACTGAGCTACATCCCTACCGGCCATTCCCTCCCCTACCCTGGACGACGCAGGGCCAATTATGCGCCGCCCCATGGGTCTCCCGGTCGCGGCCGGCTACGACAGAGCCTGGATTCGAACCAGGATCTAATCTAGTGGCACAGTTAGCACTGTGATGCAGTGCCTTAGACCACTGCGCCACTCGGGATACGCCATGCTAGGAGATACTTCCCTCGATATTTGGCAAGAGAAAACGTGTCTTGTGATGTGGACGAAGTATTGTGGCCAGACTAGGCCCGGAGAAGAGATGAAGCGTAGCTTAGTACTGGTGACTGCCCCCCCCCCCCCCCCACCAATTCCTGGACTGCCCCCCTGGGACCCCACACACACAATTGTGTTATTTACTGTATTCTAAATAATATACTTTTGGTTTACATATGTTTATGGTTTTGTTGTATGCTACTGTATACAACAGCAATGTTTTGCCTAATAAATATTTTCTGTTTCTACATTGCATTGGTGTTTACAGTGTACTTGTTACCCCTCTCAGCAGATGACTTTCACTGTAGAACATTGTATTGAAATGTAGATATAAGCCTATGAAAGACCAAAGAGCTTTAGATATAGAACAACAGTGTTTACATGGTATATCCCAAAATTTACTATTATGAAATAAGTGTTTGCCATTTGATGCAAATGCTTCATTCTGACATGTGTTTATGGCATTTTGAATGCAGTGTTACATTTTGAAGGAGATGTGAGGCATTTTACATTTTGTGTGTGCAGTTTCGGGAATTGTGTGTAGAGTAAAAAAAAAAGGAGACATCGTTTTGAAAACGTGTGTAAGCAGTTGGAAAAAACTGTAAAGTAGTGATGGTGGGGAACACCAGTTAAGGTAGTGATGGTGGGGAACACCAGTTAAGGTAGTGATGGTGGGGGAACAGCAGTTAAGGTAGTGATGATGTACTTCCTGGTTTGGGGTGTACTTCCTGGTTTGGGGGTGTATTTCCTGGTTTGGGGGTGTATTTCCTGGTTTGGGGGTGTTCTTCCTGGTTTGGGGGTGTACTTCCTGGTTTGGGGGTGTATTTCCTGGTTTAGGGGTGTACTTCCTGGTTTGGGGGTGTATTTCCTGGTTTGGGGGTGTATTTCCTGGTTTGGGGGTGTACTTCCTGGTTTAGGGGTGTAATTCCTGGTTTGGGGGTGTATTCCCTGGTTTGGGGGTGTACTTCCTGGTTTGGGGGTGTACTTCCTGGTTTGGGGGTGTATCTAAGCTTCTGAAGGGGAAGCTTAGATAAGCTGATCAGGGTAGTATTAGAGGTGAGTCCACATATTCACATAGGCAGGAGCTGCTTTCAGGAACTGGCAGGCAGCCTGTTGAGGCTAGGGTGTTCCATTAGACTGGGTCTACAGCCCAGATAACTGACTGATACTTTCCCCCGTGTTAGGGATGCACACAACCACAGCACCAGATCAGGTGTTGCTAATGTGTGCTTTACACAGGTTCAGGAGTAACGCTGGGAAAGGTACTGTCACATATAGAGGAGCCTCAGAGTGGAATGAGCTGCCTCTGCCCATAACAAAGTAGGTTAGAAAATGGCTGATGTCTTCTGTGCCCTGATGAATGTCCCCTACGATGTAACTGTAATAATACAATAGATGTTCTTCTTCTTTGTTTTGATGTTTTAGATATTTTGCTGCCATACTGTTAGATGGTCATGTTAGAAGCCTGGCCCCTGGGGCTCCCGAGTGGCGCAGCGTTCTAAGGCACTGCATTTCAGTGCTTGAGGCGTCACTACAGACCCCCTGGTTCGATTCCAGGCTGTATCACAACCGGCCGACATCATTCCAATGTCTTCCCATAGAGCGGCGCGCAATTGGCCCAGCGTTGTCCGGTGTAGGCTGTCATTGTAAATAAGAATTTGTTCTTAACTGACTTGCCTAGTAAAAAAAACAGCCTGGCCAATGCTAAATGAAGCCTGCACTTCACATCTTAATTGAATGCTTTCTACACTGTCATGTTCTGCAATCCTTCATTCTCCTTGACCTTCTACCCCCTCTGTAATCCCTCCTTCTCTCAGCCTCCCCTCTCTCACGCTTTCTCCCTCCACCTCCTCTCTTTCTTTCTGCCCTCTCTCTCTCTCTCTCTCTCTCTCTCTCTCTCTCTCTTTTGTTCTTGCTATGGAGACAGGTCACTGATGGATAATGAATAGAGCTGAGGCTCTTTCACCACGCTGAGTGTATTTTTACTAACACATATTTTATGAGGCCCCAGGGGCCCCACACAGTGAGTGAAAGGGACATGTTGGTAAAGGCTTGAGGAAACACTGACAGACTCATATGCACACGCACACTCATATACATCATTTAGAAAGAAAGCAAGGGAGAAAGAGGGAGAGGAGAGAGAGGTGAAAGGGGAGAGTGAGTGGAGGTGTGTGTGTGTGTGTGTGTGTGTGTGTGTGTGTGTGTGTGTGTGTGTGTGTGTGTGTGTGTGTGTGTGTGTGTGTGTGTGTGTGTGTGTGTGTGTGTGTGTGCTATTCCAGAATATAGCCAGCAGTGGTTCTGAATTCCACCACATCATTCCAATGTCTTTCAGAACCAGCCCTCTCTCCATACTCTGTCATTGTCTGCAGTCAGTGTCATTGAGTTGGGCCACTGATAGAACCGAGGCAGCTACATCATCATATGTCTGGATGAAGCTAGTTGGCCTGAGACACTGAACTACGGTCAGTAGTTTATTGTACCACCTGATGGTACAGGTTAGGATTTGTGGACAGTGAGCATTGTCTTACATCAGATGTTGGTTGAGGGATGAGCATTAATTAGGAGTGACACAACCTGTGGGAAGACAAGGGGAGAGTGAGTTGATCCTAGATCAGTCTCCATAGGGCATATTCTATTTTTGCTGGACCTGGGGAGCTGGACATGGGGAGCTGGACCTGGGGAGCTGGACCTGGGGAGCTGGAGTTAAGGAGCTAGACCTGGGGAGTTGGAGTTAAGGAGCTGGATTTAAGGAGCTGGACCTGGGGAGCTGGAGTTAAGGAGCTGGATTTAAGGAGCTGGACCTGGGGAGTTGGAGTTAAGGAGCTGGATTTAAGGAGCTGGACCTGGGGAGCTGGAGTTAAGGAGCTGGATTTAAGGAGCTGGACCTGGGGAGTTGATGTTAAGGAGCTGGACCTGGGGAGCTGGAGTTAAGGAGCTGGACCTGGGGAGCTGGAGTTAAGGAGCTGTATTTGGGGAGCTGGAGTTAAGGAGCTGGACCTGGGGAGCTGGAGTTAAGGAGCTGGACCTGGGGAGCTGGAGTTAAGGAGCTGGACCTGGGGAGCTGGAGTTAAGGAGCTGGACCTGGGGAGCTGGAGTTAAGGAGCTGGATTTAAGGAGCTGGACCTGGGGAGTTGATGTTAAGGAGCTGGACCTGGGGAGCTGGAGTTAAGGAGCTGGACCTGGGGAGCTGGAGTTAAGGAGCTGGACCTGGGGAGCTGGAGTTAAGGAGCTGTACCTGGGGAGCTGGAGTTAAGGAGCTGGACCTGGGGAGCTGGAGTTAAGGAGCTGGACCTGGGGAGCTGGAGGTAAGGAGCTGGACCTGGGGAGCTGGAGGTAAGGAGCTGGACCTGGGGAGCTGGAGGTAAGGAGCTGGACCTGGGGAGCTGGAGTTAAGGAGCTGTACCTGGGGAGCTGGAGTTAAGGAGCTGGACCTGGGGAGCTGGAGTTAAGGAGCTGGACCTGGGGAGCTGGAGTTAAGGAGCTGGACCTGGGGAGCTGGAGGTAAGGAGATGTACCTACGGTGTCCCGTATACGGGACGGTTGAGCTAACGTGCACTAATGTGATTAGCATGACTGTTGTAAGTAACAGCAAACTTTCCAGGACATAGACATGTCTTATATGGGCAGAAAGCTTAAATTATTGTTAATCTAACTGCAATGTCCAATTTACAGTAGATATTACAGTGAAAAAATACCATGCTATTGTTTAAGGAGAGTGCACAACAACAAAAAACTTCATCAACATCACGGCAACTGGTTTGATACCTTCTTAAGAATAAATATCTTCTTAACTGCCATTTTGTCCGTAACTATAGACTTATGAAGAAAGTTAAGCAACGATGGTAAAGTCTCAATAAAGTTATTGGAAATGTTCTTGATTTTTTTTTACTATGTTTCTTCCTAAGAAAAAATGTAAGAAGAAATAATATTTTAGGATTTATTCTTGGAAATGTACTTAACTTTAGGACAGCTAAACCCTTGTCTTGTGATGAATGGATACTTTTGTAACCATGAATGTTTTCTTGCTCCACTGCCACAGACACAGTTGGCTTCCGGACAATTAAACACAGCAAGAAAAACAAATTAAACATGCATTATCTAGCTAGCTAGTAATTAACAATATACTACAATATTCTAGAAGTGTTAAATAGCTAGCATTAGCTAGTCAATTTGCAAAGATGAACTTTGCTAACTTAGCTAACGTTAACGTCGTTAGCTATGTTGGCTAATGCAGTTACGGGTTAGCTAGCTAGCCGGTTGCGCAGTCCCTCTACCACCGTTTCTCCTATAATGGACAACACCTTCTCCTCCAGCTGGTCCACATGAATGGTCGATACCACCCCCCCCCCCACAGGCCACTCTCACCCATCCTCTCTTTTTGGTCCCTGCAGTTATCGAGCCTCCCCAACAGCAACCTTTTCCTGGCTGCTATTTCCTCCATCATCACCTCAAGCTATTGTTTGCTGAAGTTTTTATTGCGCTTTCCTTGGTTATCTATTTTTGGTTTTGATACAGCTAGTGAGATGGCTATAATGTGTGAAAAATTACGTTTTATTTTTTTGTGTATAAAGTGTTTGCAAGCAAAAAATTAATAATAATTATTGAGACATAAAGCAGATAAATAAAATGTAATTAAATGGAAATATCAACACTTTATTATAGTGGCTCAAATCCTATCATCCCAGTCACATAGGCATATTTATTAATGTCAATGCCACATAATAATATATTTACGAAGTTCTTAGGAACGATATTTACGAAGTTCCTAAGAAAACTATGAATTCCTAAGAACATTTTGAGGAATTGCACTTACAAACTTCTTATTTTTTCCCTTAAGAAACTTCTTACATTTATCCGTAAGTAGTGTTTTGTGAATCCAGCCCCTGGAGTTATGTAGTTATAGAGAAGATATGACATGGTTAAACAAATTGTCCCTTTAAAAGAGAGGAGCATGGAGTGATGAGTGATGGGAAGTTGTGTGCATTTGCCTATAATGACCTAAACCCCTTGCCCCGTGAGAGATGAGGTCAAACAGGGTATTAGAAAGGAGAAAGCTCTCTGTCAAGTCAGATGCGAAGGTTGTGCCCCCCAAAAATGTAAATAGCCTCCTTTGATAACACCTTGACTAGGTTTTATGTTTAGGGTAAGGATTAAGGATAAGTGGTTAAGATTGTATTAGCTGTTAAAGTACCTGTACTTCCCAACCCATGAAGACAACCATCACTTCATCCTTCAGTGTTCATGAATACAGCCCTTTAGTCTTTCCCTCATCTCATCATTATTGGTCAGGGAAGAAGAGAGAATATCAATAGGAGGCCATTATGGACCATTAGGATGCAGCTTTTCTCCTCAGAGCAGTGATGAGCCTGCTTTATGGATCAATAATCAACCATCCCAAAGCCTGCATAATCACACATTGATTACCCTCAACCTATCTATGGATCATTATCACTATCCAAGCCCAGTCATTAGCCAATCAAAAACCAAACACCAACAGCAATAAACAAAACAAGAGACACCAGTCTGAATCAACAAAACAACAGTAGAGACTCCAGTCTGAATCAACAAAACAACAGTAGAGACTCCAGTCTGAATCAACAAAACAACAGTAGAGACTCCAGTCTGAATCAACAAAACAACAGTAGAGACTCCAGTCTGAATCAACAAAACAACAGTAGAGACTCCAGTCTGAATCAACAAAACAACAGTAGAGACTCCAGTCTGAATCAACAAAACAACAGTAGAGACTCCAGTCTGAATCAACAAAACAACAGTAGAGACTCCAGTCTGAATCAATAAAACAACAGTAGAGACTCCAGTCTGAATCAACAAAACAACAGTAGAGACTCCAGTCTGAATCAACAAAACAACAGTAGAGACTCCAGTCTGAATCAACAAAACAACAGTAGAGACTCCAGTCTGAATCAACAAAACAACAGTAGAGACTCCAGTCTGAATCAATAAAACAACAGTAGAGACTCCAGTCTGAATCAACAAAACAACAGCAGAGACTCCAGTCTGAATCAACAAAACAACAGTAGAGACTCCAGTCTGAATCAACAAAACAACAGTAGAGACTCCAGTCTGAATCAACAAAACAACAGTAGAGACTCCAGTCTGAATCAACAAAACAACAGTAGAGACTCCAGTCTGAATCAACAAAACAACAGCAGAGACTCCAGTCTGAATCAACAAAACAACAGTAGAGACTCCAGTCTGAATCAACAAAACAACAGTAGAGACTCCAGTCTGAATCAACAAAACAACAGTAGAGACTCCAGTCTGAATCAACAAAACAACAGTAGAGACTCCAGTCTGAATCAATAAAACAACAGTAGAGACTCCAGTCTGAATCAACAAAACAACAGCAGAGACTCCAGTCTGAATCAATAAAACAACAGTAGAGACTCCAGTCTGAATCAACAAAACAACAGTAGAGACTCCAGTCTGAATCAACAAAACAACAGTAGAGACTCCAGTCTGAATCAACAAAACAACAGTAGAGACTCCAGTCTGAATCAACAAAACAACAGCAGAGACTCCAGTCTGACTGAAGTGTGAGATGGTTGAAGCACAACGAAGTAATGCCCCTTTCGAAGATAGAGAATATAAATCATAAGTGTGCTTAATATTTCACTGGCCTGATGAAATATGCATTGTAGCCTAGAACGGAGGAAAAATGCAATGATTTGAAATGCATTATTTATGATTATAAACTGGGTGGTTCGAGCCCTGAATGCTGATTGGCTGACAGCCGTGGTATACCACGGTTATGACAAAACATTTATTTTTACTGCTCTAACTACGTTGGTAACCAGTTTAAAATAGCATTAAGGCACCTCGGGGGTTTGTGGTATATGGCCAAAATCCCACGGCTAAGGGCTGTGTCCAGGCACTCCGCGTTGCGTCGTGCTTAAGAACAGCCCCTAGCCGTGGTATATTGACCATATACCAATTGTCATTATTGCTTAATTATACCATGGCATTGTTGAATACTCATTAATGATTGGCTTGAGGGGCATTCTAGAGCATGCATTATTTCCCTGTAACGCACGGAATATTTGCACTGTAGAATACAATGGGTATAGTTCATTCTATGTTTGAGCTGCTTTTGAAAGCAAAAGTCGATTTTTTAAAACATTATTGGCATTGTTGAATTCAATTTTCATAATATCAAGCTAGGACTGATCATTTGGTTAGCTAAACTAGCAAGTCTGTTTGTTTGGTTACCAAGGCTACTGTCGCTATCTAGTAAACTTGCTAGCTACTTCAGTGGATGTTGAACACATTTCTACTAGCAAATGAACACACTTCTGGCGGTAAATGTGTTAAACTATAGCCATGGTGTAAAAGGGATATTCAACCTGGGGCTTTATGCGTTCTCTGGAAAATAATGCAACTCCATGTTGTGGAACACACCTTCCACATCATTCATTATTTTCCATAGAACGCATAGCCCCTCGTTGATTATCCCTTACGTAGTAGATTCTTTGGCGGAAATGGCACTACACTGTTGAATAATCACCATTCACTAGCTCCAACTCAGCAGTAATAATCACCATTGACTAGCGCCAACTCAGCAATGTTTGTTATTGCAACACATTACTCAATTAATTTGCTAAGCACATAACATTTGCATTTTGTATTATTAACTGACTGTGTGTGCAGAGGCATACAGATTTGCTCTGAAGAGTGGGAAACCAACAGTTAAGTCATGCAGTTTGTTTCTGGTTTCTCTCTCTGTTGACATCTTTGTTTGATATCTAGCAAAGTACCAACATCAACAAGAAGTGAAGCTGAAAGAAAGAAATTATCTCATTACAACACATTTTTTATAGAACTTAGCAAAAATAGATAAGATCTCGCTACCGTGGAAAATACCTGAATATTTGTGGAAAAATAACCCTGATTAACTTTAGTCATATCCCAGTTTACCTATTTGTCTACAACTAGCGACTTGATTTTAAAATTATATGAGCAAAATAAATTCAATTTTATTGGGAACGGCAAGCCAGACAAAATGAAACAGGCCTATTTATATAATGAATGTCAATTTTCGATGTACTGATTCCATGGCACATGGTTTATGAACTAATACACAAAACGACGCTGGATTCAAAACTTTGATCAGAAATACAGTGTAGACATTGTTGATGTTGTAAATGCAATTGTAGCTGGAAACGGCAGATTTTTTAAGGAATATCTACATAGGCGTACAGAGGCCAATTATCAGCAACCATCAGTCCTGTGTTCCAATGGCACGTTGTGTTTGCTAATCCAAGTTTATCATTTTAAAAGGCTAATTGATTAGAAAACCCTTTTGCAAGTATGTTAGCACAGCTGAAAACTGTTGTGCAGATTAAAGAAGCAAACAGCCATGATTAGCTGTTCAGGAGTCTTATGGCTTGGGGGTAGAAGCTGTTGAGAAGTCTATTGGACCTAGACTTGGCACTCCGGTACCGCTTGCCGTGCGGTAGCAGAGAGAACAGTCTATGACTACGGTGGCTGGAGTCTTTGACAATTTTGAGGGCCTTCCTCTGACACCGCCTGGTATAGAGGTCCTGGATGGCAGGAAGCTTGGCCCCAGTGATGTACTGGGCCGTACGCACTATCCTCTGTAGTGCCTTGCGGTCGGAGGCCGAGCAGTTGCCATACCAGGCGGTGATGCAACCAGTCAGGATGCTCTCGATGGTGCAGCTGTAGAATATTGAGGATCTGAGGACCCATGCCAAATCTTTTCAGTCTCCTGAGGGGGAATAGGCTTTGTCGTGCCCTCTTCACGACTGTCTTGGTGTGTTTGGACAATGATAGTTTGTTGGTGATGTGGACACCAAGGAACTTGAAGCTCTCAACCTGTTCCACTACAGCCCTGTCGATGAGAATGGGAGCGTGCTCAGTCCTCTTTTTCTTCCTGTAGTCCACAATCATCTCCTTTGTCTTGGTCACGTTGAGGGAGAGGTTGTTATCCTGGCACCACATGGCCAGGTCTCTGACCTCCTCCCTATAGGCTGTCTCATCGTTGTCGGTGATCAGGCCTACCACTGTTGTGTCGTCGGCAAACTTAATGATGGTGTTGGAATCGTGCCTGGCCATGCAGCCATGGGTGAACAGGGAGTACAGGAGGGGACTGAGCACGCACTCCTGAGGGGCCCCCGTGTTGAGGATCAGTGTGGCAGATGTGTTGTTACCTACCCTTACCACCTGGGGGCGGCCCGTCAGGAAGTCCAGGATCCAGTTGCAGAGGGAGGTGTTTAGTCCCAGGATCCTTAGCTTAGTGATGAGCTTTGAGGGCACTATGGTGTTGAATGCTGAGCTGTAATCAATGAATAGCATTCTCATGTAGGTTTTCCTCTTGTCCAGGTGGGAAAGGGCAGTGTGGAGTGCAATAGAGATTGCATCATCTGTGGATCTGTTGGGGCGGTATGCAAATTGGAGTGGGTCTAGGGTTTCTGGGATAATGGTGTTGATGTGAGCCATGACCAGCCTTTCAAAGCACTTCATGGCTACAGACGTCAGTGCTACGGGTCAGTAGTCATTTAGGTAGGTTATCTTAGTGTCCTTGGGCACGGGGACTATGGTGGTCTGCTTGAAACATGTTGGTATTAGACTCAGTCAGGGACAGGTTGAAAATGTCAGTGAAGACACTTGCCAGTTGGTCAGCACATGCTCGTAGTACGAGTCCTGGTAATCCGTCTGGCCCTGCAGCCTTGTGAATGTTGACCTGGCTAAAAGTCTTACTCACATTGGCTACGGAGAGCATGATCACATAGTCATCCGGAACAGCTGGTGCTCTCATGCATGCTTCAGTGTTGCTTGCCTCGAAGCGAGCATAGAAGTGGTTTAGCTCGTCTCGAAGTCTTGTGTTACTGGCCAGCTCGCAGGGGATTGGAAATAATGCAGACAATTACATTGATGGAAGCCACAATCTATCTGCAATATTGAAGCTGATCTACCCCCTAAAGTTAAAATTGAGATGATTGAATTTATATTATAACATTCACTCCAAACTAAAGTAAGAACATCAAGAAAATAAAGTACCAACATCAACAAAAAGTAAAGTTTGCATAAAACAAGTATTTATTACAAAGCTAAAACTAAATAATGTACTAATTAAACAAATCTATAAAGCAAAAATAAACATAAACCAAAATTATTTAAAATGGCTGGCTTCTCATTGGGTTAAGGGTTAGAAGATGTTTCGTCTGGGGCCTCGGTCCGCCTGGGTGAATCCCGGTAGTGCTGTAGGGTAGGATGGGAGAGTGTATCAGTACCACTGGGATGGCTGTGCTGTCAGCTGACAAGAGTTCAACAAGGCAGACTGTTAGCTAATGGTTTGCCTATGTATTAACTGTTTTCTGTTATCTTGCTGCAAACATAATTTGCCTTCTAATTCAGGTATCATTGAAATAGAACAGAATGGTATTCAGTTGAATACCAATATTGACTTGAAAGCTGTTTAATTAAAGCAATTGCTACTGACATTTGACATTTTAATATACGTTGTTCAAATCGTTCAACAAGCAGTGCTTTTTATAAAAATATGTTTGCCAAAGTCCCATCTGCCAGGTTGAACATATCTGGATTCCCTGCTGAGCCCAACGGGGCTAGACAAGGGAAATCACTGAAATCAAACATTGCATCTACACTTTCTAGTTGCAAGCACATTATCTGCCCAAAAAAGTCACACACACACACACACACGTGCACACACACACAAACATACACACACGCACGCGCACACACACACATAACATAATGTGATGTCCACAGATATGTTGCTGACCAGTCTATCTTAAAAGGATTTCAAGGTTTCCTACAACACAATGTACCCTACTCAATGTTTTAACAAGGTGACTGATTTAAACTCTGACTTATCACAGACAGACAGACAGACAGACAGACAGACAGACAGACAGACAGACAGACAGACAGACAGACAGACAGACAGACAGACAGACAGACAGACAGACAGACAGACAGACAGACAGACAGACAGACAGACAGACAGACAGACAGACAGACAGACAGACAGACAGTGACGTAAGAGACTGTTGTCTGGACTGGGGCTATCTGGAGTCTGGACTGGGACTATCTGGAGTCTGGACTGGGGCTATCTGGAGTCTGGACTGGGGCTATCTGGAGTCTGGACTGGGGCTATCTGGAGTCTGGACTGGGGCTATCTGGAGTCTGGACTGGGGCTATCTGGAGTCTGGACTAGGGCTATCTGGAGTCTGGACTGGGGCTATCTGGAGTCCGGACTGGGGCTATCTGGAGTCTGGTCTGGGGCTATCTGGAGTCCGGACTGGGGCTATCTGGAGTCTGGACTGGGGCTATCTGGAGTCCGGACTGGGGCTATCTGGAGTCCGGACTGGGGCTATCTGGAGTCTGGACTGGGGCTATCTGGAGTCCGGACTGGGGCTATCTGGAGTCCGGGCTGGGGCTATCTTGAGTCCGGGCTCTCTCCCTCTAACTGAACTGAGCCAATACAATGGTTGTGTGCGTCTCGAATGGCACCCTATATGTATTGCACTACTTTTGACCAGAATCATAGGGCTCCCATAGGACTAAAATATAGTGCACTACATTGGGATACATGCAGCCAATGTCTCTATCTGAAGTGCCTGGGGACTTACGTAATCTATCTAGTGTTCGCTGTAACTGCTACCATCAATGTACAAGTTGTCCTTAGACACAGATGTAGGATCAGATTTCCCTATGCTCAGTCCTTACCATAACCATGGAAACGTACTGTATATCTGCCTCTGTATAAGAGGTTGGGGACAGTTTCTCACTAATAAGAATAAGGGCGGCAGGTAGTTTAGTGGGTAAGAGCGTTGTTCCAGTAACCGAAAGGTCGCTGGTTCTAATCCCCGGGCCGACTAGGTGAAAAATCTGTCGATGTGCCCTTAAGCAAGGCACTTAACCCTAAATACTCCTGTAAGTTGCTCTGGATAAGAGCGTCTGCTAAATGACGTAAATGTAATACATACTGTAGTACCGTAGAGAGTCTGAACAGCTACACAAATAAATACAGTCGGTCCACATTACTACAGTACACCACTATATAGATGATACTGCAGTACAGTCGGTCCACATTACAGAATGACACACAACCAGCCCATGCTACCTACAGTATACAGTGGCTTGCAACCTGGAATTAAAAAAATTTTTTTGGGGAGGTTTGTATCATTTGATTTATACAACATGCCTACCACTTTGAAGATGCAAAATATTTTTATTTGTGAAACAACTAAGAAATAAGACAAAAAAAAACAGAAAACTTGAGCGTGCATAATTATTCACCCCCCCCCCCCCCCACCAAGGTCAACACTTTGTAGAGTCACCTTCTGCAGCAATTACAGCTGCAAGTCTCTTGGGGTATGTCTCTATAAGCTCGGCACATCTAGTCACTGGGATTTTTGCCCATTCTTCAAGGCAAAACTGCTCCAGCTCCTTCAAGTTGGATGGATTCCGCTGGTTTACAGCAAGCTTTAAGTCATACCACAGATTCTCAATTGGATTGAGGTCTGGGCTTTGACTAGGCCATTCCAAGACATTTAAATGTTTCCCCTTAAACCACTTGAGTGTTGCTTTAGCAGTATGCTTATGGTCATTGTCCTGCTG